>NC_079482.1:4593971-4897086 GCF_026230105.1 Diorhabda sublineata
ATAATGCGGATACATTTTGTTATATTTGTGGAAACTTTATGACTTTAAAGCAAAAACAAAATCTCAAAGTAGGAACGAAAAACGTTTATTATAAAAAATTTTACTACCTCCGCTTCATATCAAACTCGGTATGATGAAACAGTTAAAGCATTGGATAAAAACAATGCTAGTTTTGAATACCTGTGTAAAAAATTTCCAAGATTATCTGAAGCAAAAATTAAAGAAGGAGTGTTTTATGGACCGCAAATCAGATCTTTGATGGCTGATGAAAAATTTGATGCCACAATGAATAACACTGAATCAGATGCTTGGCTGGCGTTCAAAGATGTTGTCAACAATTTTCTAGGAAATAATAAACATCCCGACTATAAAAATAAGGTTGCAAACTTATTGGATAAGTATCAAAAATTGGGGTGTAATATGAGGATAAAACTCCACTTTCTAGATTCACATGTGGACTTTTTTCCTGATAATCTTGGTGATTACAGTGATGAGCAGGGAGAAAGGTTTCATCAGAACATAAAAACTATGTAGTCCAGGTACCAAGGTCGATGGACATGTGATAGTACTGAAGTTACTCATAAAAAAACTACACCCAGACGTAATTTTGTCGCGAAACGTAAAAGATGTCACTCTAAATAGTCCTGTAGCATTGTTTAGACTTAATGTTCTCTTTGTAAATGTTTAAATATATGTTTCTGTAATATGATTATTGATTTTTTCTTTAAATTTTGAAAAAAATGCTTTTTCCTTCTTTTAAAAAAATCTGATGTGATAGGGCAAATATGTAGGTGTTTTTGTGTTTAAAATAGTATAAATTGGTGATATTTGTGGAACAAATACAAACAACTTTCAAAAAATCTTCATTTGTCGGCCGGTGTTACAAATAACTGGCATCGAGGCCTTAAAAGCAAATTTTACATTAACAAAATAAAATAGGTATAACGTTCTTAAATTCTCCCTTTCACATATTCCTTAAGGTTATGGCTCACTGTCTGTTCCGCACCTTTAGGGCAAGTATTTAGGGACTGCATTATAAGCTTGAACACTTCTGTATACAGGGAAGTCTTGTCCTTTTTTGTTCGTTAAAAATTATTACAAGTATTCTTTATTTCTCACATGGAAGTCTTTATTTTGTTTAAGATCAACCCTTGTTTTTAATAAATTATTTTGTATTCTATATATTAGTTTTATTTGCTATTAGATAGTGTAAGTGGAGTTCAACATCTCTTTAGTGCACCTATAAATGGGGTGATTTTTTTTTATAACATTTTCCACATGTCAATTCCAAATTAATTTATCTGATATCACCAGTCCCAGGTATCTGCATTCTTGCACTCTTTTAAGCACTATTTGATTTAATCTAATGGTAGGATTACAATGTCTCTTGCCCTTCTGTTGAATTAGTATATACACTGTCTTATCAACATTTATACTTAGTGTATTATTGCACAGCCAAAACTAAGATCACTAAAGTATATTAGAACAGTATCATCAGCAAACATAATGTAATCAGATTTTAGCCCCACATATTTTAAACTGTGTACATATAAAAGGTACTGTAGTGGCCCTAGTACGGATCCCTGTGCGACACTTTTACAGTTATCTCCTCACTACTTTCACCATTTATAACTGTATAGTGTTTTCTGTTGGTTGAATATGTTTTTAGAAGATTATGGCATACCCCTATAAGTCCCATTCTATAAAGTTTTTGTAGCAGTAACTCAAAGTCCACGGTATCAAAAGCTTTCTTTAAATCGACGAACACTACTGCAACAACATACTGATTTTTGTCTATTTTATTTGATACATGTTCTAATGAATCAACTGTCGCTCCCAAGGTACTGCTTTTTTTTCTGAAATCCATATTATCTTTCATCAAACTTGAAATTTCTTTCAACAAAGTTATTCTTATTTATATTATCTTCTCTATTATTTTGGTGAATGTACTGAGTAGTCTTATGGGTCTGTAGTTAATTACATCATTATTGAGCGCCTATTTTGTGTAATGGCACAATTTTTCTTTGGGTATATTCCACTTTCCAGTGCTTTATTTATTAGCTCAATCTTTTTAGTCCAACAATGTCAAAAAGTAGAGAGTAATGTCTACCATACTTGTTGGCTCTAATGTTAAATTTTTCATGGTATCTTCTTCCACAAATTGATTAGAATTTTGTGGTATCTGTGAGGCTATGGTTTGTCCTATGGTTGCAAAGTGGTTATTAAACTCCTCAACCATTTCAAAGTTATCTTTTCATTATTTTTGTAACGCTTTTCTATTACCTAGCTTGTTTAAGACTTTCCACGTTTTCTTTGGATCACCTTCTGCTCCTTGGAATTTCCATTCATTATCAGTTCTGAAATCTTTGTGGAATATCAATATTATCAGATTTGTACATCGAATGTCCACAACTCATTCAGAGAATTTCTGTTAAATATCATGTTCTTCATATCTCGGCGATAAATACATAATTTCGTCCCTAATCCCTAGGGATTAAAGTTTAACATTTATTCCCTTTGAAAAGTGTAAAACTGGGAGAACTTGAGAAACTGAACATCCAAAATTGCTGAAATTTTAGTCAGAATCTCTCGACACATATATATTTCTGAACTTATATTGATAAAAGCTTTTGGTCGAACGCAGATCCGAAGCGTTTGCAAGTTTTGTGTTATATATCAATTGTATCATTTTCTGTCCCAATATCAGTAACGAGAGCACCCCGTACTAGTTATGGTACACTCTTTTTATTGTTATTTTCTTTCTATTCATTTGATACGTCTCTGAAAAAAGCACCATAATTCATTGAGTTTGCAATGAGGGAAACAAATCTAAACTTGCGGAAGCTCCGTTGGAAAAAGTTCGTTTCGTTTTCGTCTGTTTTCATCTAAAGGAAGTTTGCAAAGCAAAATGAATTGAAATAATTGTTTACTGGCGTAGTAACGATTGTTTTTAGGATTCTTGGAAAATGTAGAAAATCTGAAAGTAAAAAGTCATTTGTTTGAAAGAAACTTACTTACTGCCAAAAGAAGTTTTAATGGCGTTTTCTTCAAATCGATAACATTTTAATATCAAAGTCCTTCTATCTCTGTATTTACGCGAATCTTTTATAATATGGAGCTTTAAATTGAGGCAATATTTAGGGTGAATCACTCATTTTCAAGTTTTTCATATAAACGATAATAAGATAGAAAAACCAATCATATCAATTGCTTTGAGGGAATCTGATCATCACAACTTTATTTGATATTTCTGTTTGAATCCTTTACTTTCCGAAGTTTTTGATCAGCAGAATCGGTAAAAAGTGCCCAAATTTCGGAAAACTGGGTCTGTAGAAGTTGGTCAAACCATTATGCACGATTTAAATTGTGAGTTTTTCATTTGTCTTTCTGATTCAATCTTCTGAACTACAGAAGTAATTGATAAAGATGTTAATCCTTTCATAAAAATGGAAGTTTAAATCAAAACGCGACTAGTGAACTTTCTAATTAGCATAATGGACACAAAGTACCCAAATTTTAAAAACTGGAGTTGTTAAAACAACTAAGCATACTCAAAGAAGGCGAATTTTGATTGAAGACTTGATCAGGCAGAGGTCAATGATGATTCTACGAAGATAGGGCACACACTCAGTTGAAAAGCGCATACAAAAAGAGTGAATGTTCGGTGCGGTTTATGGTCTGATGACATCAACGGATCGCACTTCTTCGAAAATGAGTTTGGCTCCGGACGTTTGTAGCGATAAATTAGAGATATGAAGATGGAAGATATGTGGGTCCATTTGCTATTTAGTTAAAGAAATAAAGCTCTTTTTGCGCGATAAATTTGATGAACACGATCATGTGGATTGTCATAGAATAGTTGTTTTATATACAATTAATAACGTGTGTTATAGCTGAACCACTCTAATGATGAATGAAGTCCAAAAAATTGACGACCATCATATTTTTGAAAGCAATACGTATTCAGAAATGGAAGAGGAATCGGAAATGTTCACGGGGATTCTTTATTATCATTTACTACCGTAAAATTTTGGGCAGCTGAATTTAAACATCGCCGCCGTATCAGTCTGACTAACGAAGAGAGTTCAGGACGGCCAAAAACTGCGACAACCAGTAATATTATCGAAAAAGTTGTCCAAACGGTACTGGACGACCATCAGATTAATCAGATTCAGTTTGCGGCAATTGCGACGATTAATAACTGTAGATAATACCTGTTACAGTACTGAAGCAATCACGTGGTCGAAACAGTGGATTGCAAAGGGCGAACCTACTCCAAAAAGGTCAAGAAGGTTCCCTCGGTTGGAGAAGTGATAACGACGGTTTTTTGTGATATTCATGGAACGAAAATTGAAATGTGAAAGATGTGAAACTACCGGGAGAATTAGAACGTTTCAAATAAAGTACTTTATTACTTTTAATACCTTTCCCCATCCTCGAATATCCCTCTGTGGTATTCGGGAATGCAGCCGAGTGAAAATGGAAGCGCGCAAAGAAAAATCGTCCAGGAAACATCGGCGTGTGAAATAAATCGAATCACAGAAAATTCCTCAGCCTTGGACGGTGAGCGTTATCTTACTTCTCGGCTCTTAAATGGAAAACAGTTCGCTTTTCTTCCAGAAAGTCCAAATTTACACCCGACTGGAAATTACGAGCTACAATCTGCGCATAAAAAATGTATCAGTTAATCGTATTTCATTCTGCCAAATGATACAGATTGAATGTATGTTTGTTTGATGATTGATAAATGAGTATTTTTTTCGTTAAGAGAGATTATAAACACGTTTTTCAAAGTCGTTGTTATCATATATCAGAATTTGCAACTTATACCAATCATTTCTAATCACAGGTTCTCAATTACTTTGGAAAACGAATCTTGGAAATGTAACTAAATCACACATTTTGATTAGTTTATCCACGACTGTTGTATAATGTATCCATTATGCGACTGCTTGTTCGACCTTAATAATACCCTTTGATACGACAATGATTAATGGATCAATAATTACTGTTAACAGATGCTTTATTCATTTAGATATATTGTTTTGTGACAAAATATTGGTTTTTATATTTCTACATGTGAAACACTAGTAAATATTTTGAATTTAGTTCTGTATACATGAAAAAGTGGGGGGACCTCCATTTTGAAGACATGGAACATTCATACTGAGCTGTCAGCTTGTGTTTGACGTATATCTGTATCTTAACGTACCATGGTTTGTGAAACAATTTATAAATTGAAATAGCTTTCGGAAATAAATAAATTTGACTAAAAACTTCGTGAATAATAACCTCGACTATACACTCGTGATAATATACTTTTTATCCACAACTATTAATTAATATATCTGTTGAATATGAGATTATTATCAAGTAATGTCATGAATTAGCATATAGAATTGAATAATAATGACAGTTCGATGGTTGCGTCAAATTTGACAATTTGTAAATTCACTTGTCATTGTATTTGTAGATATACTGTCAGTCGGTTTGTGAGTTATTCGGTGTGAACATTCTTATCTCTAGTATCATTAGAGAAATGTCTAATAGTGAATCAGATTTAGAAGATATGTCTTGTACACCGCCAGACATTTTAAAATCAGCGGCTAGCGCTACAGAAAATCAAGTAAGTCAAAAGGTAAATATGATACGGTGTACAAAAGTTTTATGGATTGGCAAATGGCACAAAAAAACATCGTTTTTTTCTAAAAATATTATCCTAGTGTATTTTGTTAAACTTACTAAAAAAATATAAATCATCATCATCGTGGGCATATTATTCTATGCTGAAAAGTACATTGAATATTTACCATAGTATCCACCTAGGGACTTCGTGAAGTTACAGGCATTTTTAAAACGTCAGTCCGAGGGCCATCAATCGAAAAAATCTAAAACTTTACTAAAGGGGCTAATGGGAGCGTGCCGATCTAATGAATTATATTCTGGGAAAAACGAAGATATAGAAGATTACAATGGAGTGAAAATAACTTTCACCAAAACAAATATTCCCAGATCATTTACTGTACCAGGTGAATTTTACGATATTTGCAAAAAGTATATAAATCTTCGCCCATCTCATGCTAAATGCCCATCATTATTTTCAAATTCTCAAAATGGCGAATGTACTATTCAAAGAGTAGGCACTAACAAATTATCTTCTATGGGAAAGCACATTGCTATGTTTTTAAAATTAAAAATCCCGAATTGTACACAGGACATTCGTTCCGAAGATCATCTGCAACCATTTGCGTTAGCGCAGGAGGTGACATTACAGCAGTAAAGCAGTTAGGGGGATGGAAATCAACCACTTCGGTTATATAGATGACAACATTACCAATAAAATAAAAAGATGAAATCAGATTTCAAACAAACATTATACTAGCTCTAATTACAATGAAAAACCTTGTACTAGCACTAGTGCCAGTCCAAGTTTCATGATTTTCAATCAGACTCAGATGACTGGCAAAGTTATCCATGGCATGAATTTTAACAATTGTAAAGTAACTATTAATAATTATTATGTAAGTTAATAAATGTTGTTAAATGTTAATAAACAATAAGTATTATTAGATTGACTTTATTAATAATACATAAATGAAGCACAATAATACATGAATAAAAGTATGCACGTAACGCAGTATATAAAATGCACTTGAAAAAGTCTTTCGTTTAATTATAAATGAATGGACTGTAAAAAAAAAACACTTTTGTATAAACACTGATAACTGGATGTGAACTGCTGAATGCGACTGGCTGTCGCGTGGGCTGGTGGCGGACTGACCGTGGTGGGTCATCCTTCGGGGCTCTTCAGACGGAAGGGGAAGAGCAATAAAATTTGGCTCTCTTGGTTTCCCGTCTACCTGGCATTTTCATTTCGCACAGGCACAATTATATTTAGTGTGCGCATCGTTGCTATACTCCAACAATAAAGATAAATTTATTGTGTATTAATAACGTTATCATTAATAAAAAATAATGTTCTTTTGAAATATATTTTGGATTATTTTAATAAACTTATATAACTAACTTTTCGTATTAGCGAGATATATTTAGGATTGAAAGAGTGATGCCCCCAAATGTAGGCAGCACATTATGCAATTTCTTTAAAAAAGGACACGTTTTCTTAAGTAGCATGCTATGAAAATAAATGTCATGTCATTTATATTGTCAATTTCTTGAACAAAATATGATTGTATCCGAACATTTTCTCAACTTTATCTACGAATATGTCTGATAGTAGTAAAAGTAATGAAATTATGAGAACTCCACCGGAGATTTTAGAAGAAGCTCAAGCTGGTACACATAATTTGTTACCGCTAAAAAAAGGTACGATATTACCTATAAAAAATTTATGGATTGGCGACACAAGCATAACGTTAAATCCTTTTCGGAGAATGTTTTACTTGCGTATTTTGAAGAAATATTAAAAACTACGAAGCCATGAAGCCAAAAACTACATTAAACATTATTAATAACATTAACATACCAAATTATATCTTCGTCTTCTGTTGTACCGAGCAGTACTACAATTATAAATAACCATTAAATAATAAGGCGTAATCGATTTACAATAATTGCTCAATTGTTATTAACAACTATTATGATAGAGTTTAAATAATGTTTTTTTATGTAATAGAGAAAAATGAACGGGCGTAGAAAAAGTATGGTACGTTACACGAATTGTAAGCCCATTACGCACATTTATGCACTCGCCGCCTCGCGGCTTAGGTTAGGTTAGATGATAAGACGACAAAAACTTATGTAGGTATATCTTTTCATCGGTGAGGGGAGCGATCATACATTTCCAAATATGTAAAAGAAAAAACTGATATACTTGAGCGCGTTAGGCAAATTTCGCACCAAATCAGTCTAGTTCATTTGCGTCCAGTCAAGTTGGACGCTTTTGAATTGGAAATATGTGTAGATTAGATGCGTCTTGTCAAGTCCCAACGCGTCAAGACTTGCTAAGACTTAATGCGACTCAGCCGGTCGAAAATTTTAAGAATTGCATTAGTGCAAGCGAAAGAAGCAATCCTAAACACCCAAAGATCGGGATTTTATTGCTGCTGCATGGAGAAGCATAGCTATAGAATTGAACACAACTGGTAAGTAACTAGGTTATTATTACAGTATATTTTCGTGAAAAAGATATACAGATTTGTCTACAAATCATCCCGACTTTTCTCGTTTTGTCATCGTACAGAACCTTATGGTGACATGAAATACTCTGTTAATTATTCTCTGATCTGCATTGCCTTTGTATTTGCTCTGTGGATACTTGTAGGTCTTAACGATCGAAGTTGAAGATCGATTGAATTTTGTTCCAAAAACTCGGTTTCTAGAATCTTGTCACTTTCCTTTTGAACTTGTCGGGCAAAATTGTGGCAAAATTTAACTGCCGACGAGCATAAGGTCGCAGTAGGTTTTCACTTAAGGGAAAAGGTAAATAAATAGAAAGGTATATTAATATTCGTATTAATAATTTTTTCGGAGCTAGGTATATTTAATGCATTTCCTTTAAATGCTCTTCCTATTGTAGATTCTGAGAAAACGGTGCTATCGTTTTCTCTACCATAAACATAACCACAGAATGAAAATATTTGTGATTGTAAAACTTATAATTAGCGTTTGGTGGACACTTTATTCGGCAGTGTTTACCGTCGATGCTCCCGATGCAGTTCGGCATTTGGCAAATCGTATAAAACGATGAAGCAAAGTCTTTCCATTTCTCTGCTGTAGGCCCAGGCATATACAATGGTTACAAAACAGTCCAAACCACTTCAGAGCTTGCAGAAGAGCATCCATCTTGTCATAAATTCTTCACAACACTGACTGACTCAGACTCAACAAGCGACACGTTCAGCGCGAAAGTAAATTTTGACGTGTTTTGATTGAACAAAACTTGAATAGACGCGAATGGACTAGACTGGCTTGGTGCGAAATGGGCCTTAGTTATTGACGTATCAATGTCCAACGTTTTATTAAATAATGTTGATCTGATCATTTGCATGATACGGGTCATTGAACGTAAAGGTTGAAAATGGGAAAAACTCATCGATCGCATCAGATTTTCTAAGTGGGTATTGAGTGAACCTAAAATAATCTGACGATTTCCTTATGGGGCCAACTCGCTACCATTATTATAATAAATAAAAACAATTAGCTATTTTGAAATATTCAAGCGCGTCAGATATATATGGAAAATATTTGGAAAATGAGTAACCAGACGAGGTTTTCTTAAATGGCCTACACGGTTATGTGACCTGATACTCTGTGTGGCCTTCTCAAGGATCGCGTGTTCTCCAGAGTATCATTTACCTTCAGATATGAAATTGAAGAAGAATTTGAAACTCTTCGCGGACGATTGAAGCGGGACAAAAAATATCAATACTTTGATTTATGATTTTTTTACTTCAAGGTGCAATTACCCAAAAAATTGTCACATTATTCGGACGTTAAATAATGTTAAAACAAATTTAGTTTCTTCAGTTTTATTTATTTATTAAGAAAATTAATATTTATATATAATTGATAAAAGTTTTTAGAAATGTCAGAAAATGAAAATTTAAGAAGCGATCTGAAATTTGATTCAGGAGTTTTTTGAGGTCACCAATTCGATCAAACTTACAAAAACTTATATTAAGCAAGACTTTAATAAACAAACTTACCCCCTTTATCCCCTAATAGCCCCCACGTTGCATTAAATAGCACATACTTCAAAAAGCATTCAAGTTACATACCACATCCAAGGTTTTCAATGTTCCTGATTACAAATTTGATGTTAAATTTACGAAAATTCAAAAAAAGTTAAGCAAGACTTTAATAAACAAACTTACCCCCTTCATCCCCTAATAGCCCCCACCTTGCATTAAATAGCACATACTTCAAAAAGCATTCAAGTTACATACCACTTCCAAGGTTTTCAATGTTCCTGATTACAAATTTGATGTTAAATTTACGAAAATTCAAAAAAAGTTAAGCAAGACTTCAATAAACAAACTTACCCCCTTCATCCCCCTATAGCCCCCACTTTGCATTGAATAGCACATACTTCAAAAAGTATTCAAGTTACATACCACATCCAAGGTTTTCAATGTTCCTGATTACAAATTTGATGTTAAATTTACGAAAATTCAAAAAAAGTTAAGCAAGACTTCAATAAACAAACTTACCTCCTTCATCCCTTAATAGCCCCCACCTTGCATTAAATAGCACATACTTCAAAAAGCATTCAAGTTACATACTACATCCATGGTTTTCAATGTTCCTGATTACAAATTTGATATTAAATTTACGAAAATTCAAAAAAAAGTTAAGCAAGACTTCAATAAACAAACTTACCCCCTTCATCCCTTAATAGGCCCCACCTTGCGTTAAATAGCACATACTTCAAAAAGCATTCAAGTTACATACCACATTCAAGGTTTTCAATGTTCCTGATTACAAATTTGATGTTAAATTTACGAAAATTCAAAAAAAAGTTAAGCAAGACTTCAATAAACAAACTTACCCCCTTCATCCCCCTATAGCCCCCACTTTGCATTGAATAGCACATACTTCAAAAAGCATTCAAGTTACATACTACATCCATGGTTTTCAATGTTCCTGATTACAAATTTGATATTAAATTTACGAAAATTCAAAAAAAAGTTAAGCAAGACTTCAATAAACAAACTTACCCCCTTCATCCCTTAATAGGCCCCACCTTGCGTTAAATAGCACATACTTCAAAAAGCATTCAAGTTACATACCACATTCAAGGTTTTCAATGTTCCTGATTACAAATTTGATGTTAAATTTACGAAAATTCAAAAAAAAGTTAAGCAAGACTTCAATAAACAAACTTACCCCCTTCATCCCCCTATAGCCCCCACTTTGCATTGAATAGCACATACTTCAAAAAGCATTCAAGTTACATACTACATCCATGGTTTTCAATGTTCCTGATTACAAATTTGATATTAAATTTACGAAAATTCAAAAAAAAGTTAAGCAAGACTTCAATAAACAAACTTACCCCCTTCATCCCTTAATAGGCCCCACCTTGCGTTAAATAGCACATACTTCAAAAAGCATTCAAGTTACATACCACATTCAAGGTTTTCAATGTTCCTGATTACAAATTTGATGTTAAATTTACGAAAATTCAAAAAAAGTTAAGCAAGACTTCAATAAACAAACTTACCCCCTTCATCCCCCTATAGCCCCCACTTTGCAGTAAATAGCACATACTTCAAAAAGCATTCAAGTTACATACTACATCCATGGTTTTCAATGTTCCTGATTACAAATTTGATATTAAATTTACGAAAATTCAAAAAAAAGTTAAGCAAGACTTCAATAAACAAACTTACCCCCTTCATCCCTTAATAGGCCCCACCTTGCGTTAAATAGCACATACTTCAAAAAGCATTCAAGTTACATACCACATTCAAGGTTTTCAATGTTCCTGATTACAAATTTGATGTTAAATTTACGAAAATTCAAAAAAAGTTAAGCAAGACTTCAATAAACAAACTTACCCCCTTCATCCCCCTATAGCCCCCACTTTGCATTGAATAGCACATACTTCAAAAAGTATTCAAGTTACATACCACATTCAAGGTTTTCAATGTTCCTGATTACAAATTTGATGTTAAATTTACGAAAATTCAAAAAAAGTTAAGCAAGACTTCAATAAACAAACTTACCCCCTTCATCCCTTAATAGCCCCCACCTTGCATTAAATAGCACATAATTCAATAAGCATTTAAGTTACATACCATATCCAAGGTTTTCAATGTTCCTGATTACAAATTTGATGTTAAATTTACGAAAATTCAAAAAAAGTTAAGCAAGACTTCAATAAACAAACTTACCCCCTTCATCCCTTAATAGGCCCCACCTTGCGTTAAATAGCACATACTTCAAAAAGCATTCAAGTTACATACCACATTCAAGGTTTTCAATGTTCCTGATAACGAATTTGATGTTAAATTTACGAAAATTCAAAAAAAGTTAAGCAAGACTTCAATAAACAAACTTACCCCCTTCATCCCCCTATAGCCCCCACTTTGCATTGAATAGCACATACTTCAAAAAGTATTCAAGTTACATACCACATCCAAGGTTTTCAATGTTCCTGATTACAAATTTGATGTTAAATTTACGAAAATTCAAAAAAAAGTTAAGCAAGACTTCAATAAACAAACTTACCCCCTTCATCCCCCTATAGCCCCCACTTTGCATTGAATAGCACATACTTCAAAAAGTATTCAAGTTACATACCACATCCATGGTTTTCAATGTTCCTGATTACAAATTTGATATTAAATTTACGAAAATTCAAAAAAAAGTTAAGCAAGACTTCAATAAACAAACTTACCCCCTTCATCCCTTAATAGGCCCCACCTTGCGTTAAATAGCACATACTTCAAAAAGCATTCAAGTTACATACCACATTCAAGGTTTTCAATGTTCCTGATTACAAATTTGATGTTAAATTTACGAAAATTCAAAAAAAAGTTAAGCAAGACTTCAATAAACAAACTTACCCCCTTCATCCCCCTATAGCCCCCACTTTGCATTGAATAGCACATACTTCAAAAAGCATTCAAGTTACATACTACATCCATGGTTTTCAATGTTCCTGATTACAAATTTGATATTAAATTTACGAAAATTCAAAAAAAAGTTAAGCAAGACTTCAATAAACAAACTTACCCCCTTCATCCCTTAATAGGCCCCACCTTGCGTTAAATAGCACATACTTCAAAAAGCATTCAAGTTACATACCACATTCAAGGTTTTCAATGTTCCTGATTACAAATTTGATGTTAAATTTACGAAAATTCAAAAAAAAGTTAAGCAAGACTTCAATAAACAAACTTACCCCCTTCATCCCCCTATAGCCCCCACTTTGCATTGAATAGCACATACTTCAAAAAGCATTCAAGTTACATACTACATCCATGGTTTTCAATGTTCCTGATTACAAATTTGATATTAAATTTACGAAAATTCAAAAAAAAGTTAAGCAAGACTTCAATAAACAAACTTACCCCCTTCATCCCTTAATAGGCCCCACCTTGCGTTAAATAGCACATACTTCAAAAAGCATTCAAGTTACATACCACATTCAAGGTTTTCAATGTTCCTGATTACAAATTTGATGTTAAATTTACGAAAATTCAAAAAAAGTTAAGCAAGACTTCAATAAACAAACTTACCCCCTTCATCCCCCTATAGCCCCCACTTTGCAGTAAATAGCACATACTTCAAAAAGCATTCAAGTTACATACTACATCCATGGTTTTCAATGTTCCTGATTACAAATTTGATATTAAATTTACGAAAATTCAAAAAAAAGTTAAGCAAGACTTCAATAAACAAACTTACCCCCTTCATCCCTTAATAGGCCCCACCTTGCGTTAAATAGCACATACTTCAAAAAGCATTCAAGTTACATACCACATTCAAGGTTTTCAATGTTCCTGATTACAAATTTGATGTTAAATTTACGAAAATTCAAAAAAAGTTAAGCAAGACTTCAATAAACAAACTTACCCCCTTCATCCCCCTATAGCCCCCACTTTGCATTGAATAGCACATACTTCAAAAAGTATTCAAGTTACATACCACATTCAAGGTTTTCAATGTTCCTGATTACAAATTTGATGTTAAATTTACGAAAATTCAAAAAAAGTTAAGCAAGACTTCAATAAACAAACTTACCCCCTTCATCCCTTAATAGCCCCCACCTTGCATTAAATAGCACATAATTCAATAAGCATTTAAGTTACATACCATATCCAAGGTTTTCAATGTTCCTGATTACAAATTTGATGTTAAATTTACGAAAATTCAAAAAAAGTTAAGCAAGACTTCAATAAACAAACTTACCCCCTTCATCCCTTAATAGGCCCCACCTTGCGTTAAATAGCACATACTTCAAAAAGCATTCAAGTTACATACCACATTCAAGGTTTTCAATGTTCCTGATAACGAATTTGATGTTAAATTTACGAAAATTCAAAAAAAGTTAAGCAAGACTTCAATAAACAAACTTACCCCCTTCATCCCCCTATAGCCCCCACTTTGCATTGAATAGCACATACTTCAAAAAGTATTCAAGTTACATACCACATCCAAGGTTTTCAATGTTCCTGATTACAAATTTGATGTTAAATTTACGAAAATTCAAAAAAAAGTTAAGCAAGACTTCAATAAACAAACTTACCCCCTTCATCCCCCTATAGCCCCCACTTTGCATTGAATAGCACATACTTCAAAAAGTATTCAAGTTACATACCACATCCAAGGTTTTCAATGTTCCTGATTACAAATTTGATGTTAAATTTACGAAAATTCAAAAAAAGTTAAGCAAGACTTCAATAAACAAACTTACCCCCTTCATCCCCCTATAGCCCCCACTTTGCATTGAATAGCACATACTTCAAAAAGCATTCAAGTTACATACTACATCCATGGTTTTCAATGTTCCTGATTACAAATTTGATATTAAATTTACGAAAATTCAAAAAAAAGTTAAGCAAGACTTCAATAAACAAACTTACCCCCTTCATCCCTTAATAGGCCCCACCTTGCGTTAAATAGCACATACTTCAAAAAGCATTCAAGTTACATACCACATTCAAGGTTTTCAATGTTCCTGATTACAAATTTGATGTTAAATTTACGAAAATTCAAAAAAAGTTAAGCAAGACTTCAATAAACAAACTTACCCCCTTCATCCCCCTATAGCCCCCACTTTGCAGTAAATAGCACATACTTCAAAAAGCATTCAAGTTACATACTACATCCATGGTTTTCAATGTTCCTGATTACAAATTTGATATTAAATTTACGAAAATTCAAAAAAAAGTTAAGCAAGACTTCAATAAACAAACTTACCCCCTTCATCCCTTAATAGGCCCCACCTTGCGTTAAATAGCACATACTTCAAAAAGCATTCAAGTTACATACCACATTCAAGGTTTTCAATGTTCCTGATTACAAATTTGATGTTAAATTTACGAAAATTCAAAAAAAGTTAAGCAAGACTTCAATAAACAAACTTACCCCCTTCATCCCCCTATAGCCCCCACTTTGCAGTAAATAGCACATACTTCAAAAAGCATTCAAGTTACATACTACATCCATGGTTTTCAATGTTCCTGATTACAAATTTGATATTAAATTTACGAAAATTCAAAAAAAAGTTAAGCAAGACTTCAATAAACAAACTTACCCCCTTCATCCCTTAATAGGCCCCACCTTGCGTTAAATAGCACATACTTCAAAAAGCATTCAAGTTACATACCACATTCAAGGTTTTCAATGTTCCTGATTACAAATTTGATGTTAAATTTACGAAAATTCAAAAAAAGTTAAGCAAGACTTCAATAAACAAACTTACCCCCTTCATCCCCCTATAGCCCCCACTTTGCATTGAATAGCACATACTTCAAAAAGTATTCAAGTTACATACCACATTCAAGGTTTTCAATGTTCCTGATTACAAATTTGATGTTAAATTTACGAAAATTCAAAAAAAGTTAAGCAAGACTTCAATAAACAAACTTACCCCCTTCATCCCTTAATAGCCCCCACCTTGCATTAAATAGCACATAATTCAATAAGCATTTAAGTTACATACCATATCCAAGGTTTTCAATGTTCCTGATTACAAATTTGATGTTAAATTTACGAAAATTCAAAAAAAGTTAAGCAAGACTTCAATAAACAAACTTACCCCCTTCATCCCTTAATAGGCCCCACCTTGCGTTAAATAGCACATACTTCAAAAAGCATTCAAGTTACATACCACATTCAAGGTTTTCAATGTTCCTGATAACGAATTTGATGTTAAATTTACGAAAATTCAAAAAAAGTTAAGCAAGACTTCAATAAACAAACTTACCCCCTTCATCCCCCTATAGCCCCCACTTTGCATTGAATAGCACATACTTCAAAAAGTATTCAAGTTACATACCACATCCAAGGTTTTCAATGTTCCTGATTACAAATTTGATGTTAAATTTACGAAAATTCAAAAAAAAGTTAAGCAAGACTTCAATAAACAAACTTACCCCCTTCATCCCCCTATAGCCCCCACTTTGCATTGAATAGCACATACTTCAAAAAGTATTCAAGTTACATACCACATCCAAGGTTTTCAATGTTCCTGATTACAAATTTGATGTTAAATTTACGAAAATTCAAAAAAAGTTAAGCAAGACTTCAATAAACAAACTTACCCCCTTCATCCCCCTATAGCCCCCACTTTGCATTGAATAGCACATACTTCAAAAAGTATTCAAGTTACATACCACATCCAAGGTTTTCAATGTTCCTGATAACGAATTTGATGTTAAAGTTACGAAAATTTACAAAAAAGTTAAGCAAGACTTCAATAAACAAACTTTATTATATACAGAGTGAGTTTTATGTATAGAACGCCTAAATTATCTCGGAAACAACTTGTACGATTTTTTAAAAATTTTGAGTACAAAGGTTTTGTGATAAGGCTGGTATTATGGTTGTATTTTCAGTGTTATCAGATCTATTTTCCTTTTTCCGGAAAAATAATAAACTTGGTTATTTCAAATGGACCACTTTGTATATTTTTCGCTTTCCAAAATCCTTAAGAAAAACTTTTTTTTATCAAATGTTTCCCATACTTGAGCTTAGACAGGCTTAAAAATGAAAATACCAAAGCCAAGTGAACTTTTCATTTGTCTTCAATTATATAAAATGCTTCGCTTGAACTACCTCTCCGTTGGGAAACGTTGCTGTGAATGCATCGATCAAAATGGGCATCAAATTGAAAACTTACATTAACCGTTTTTCGAATATTTTTCGTAATTTTTTCTAATAAATTCTAATCCCTTAAAGCAAATTTTAAATACAACGTCAAATTTTTTTTTGTAATCATCAGCTTTGTAGATAAAATATGTAATCATAATATTTTCTTATCTGGAGATAGTCCTACTGTTTGATTTACAATCTGAATTAATACATCTCTGTTCTTGAATGTCTCCCACATATTTTCGGAAGCAATTTAACTTAATATTTTAGATTTCAGTCTTCTCTTTGCCGTATTCTCCTTCTGTTATCTTATACAATCCTCTTTGGATCGTCCCCTTGGTAGATTTTTTTCTCTCACAAAATTCTTATTAGTTTATCTGGATTTAATAACTCCACAAAGGTCCCTTCCGATCGAGCTTTATTGCTTTCGAATATACACTGAAAATGAGTTTATCTTCATTTTACTTGAGAGAAGGAAATAACATCTGTTTATGTAAAATAATATTATATCCCTCAATAAATGGATTTTTTGTGAAAAACGACGTCCTCAAACAACTATTCATATTGAAGATTGTAACCACTATGAGCCAATTACTAGCGCACTTAAAGTAGAAAAAACTATTGTTTTTGCGTTGTTTTTTGCTTTTAACGTACTCCAAAACTTTTCTATGTTTGGATCATTTTTTGACGATGATCTTTTTGGTAATATTCATCTTAATTTTCAAGTTGATATCTCATCTGACTTAAAACTGATATTGGAAATTTTGTTTAATATTAATACTTAGGATTCGAATGTAATGGTAGAATCGGCGAAAATTGTAGCAGGACACTTCAATGGAAGATCATTTGACACCTGGAACAAAATATTGACAGAAATCGGAATGATAATGAACAAAAAGAAAACCAAAGTTAAGGTAGTGGATTGAAATCAGGGTTGAGGATGAATTACCCAAGAAATTAGTAGCTTTCGATGTCTAGGAATCGTGATGGAAGAAACAAAAAGACAGGATTTAGAGTTTACCTTCAGTCTCTGAAGATGATAACTCGGTTATCGAAATGCTCGTCAGACAGTGTATTCGTGAGTGTTGGTGTAGTGGTGGTGTGAATTCGGTATGAATATCGCCAACGGTTCTAGAAATTCCAACTAAAGATTTAAAAGGAACTATGCATTAATCGAGGGATTCATAAACAAAAACGAAATCTCCAAAGAAACAATAATGAAAATATTAACAATTCTGATATATGGTTTTGAATCTTGGGTATTGAGAGAGAAATGTTGTATTGTCAAAAAATTGTGACAATTTGTAGACAAATGCTTGTAGAAACTAAAGAAAAAACAAAAAAAAATAACTAAATAGATATAATTTTTTGAAAACAGATGACAATTTGACGTTCGACTTTTCTCATGAATGTGAACCATTTCTAAAACTTCTCTTTTTCGTTTATTAGATTCCATTCCAATAATTTTTGAATCTTTATAATCAAATTTGTGTTTTTTTGATATTATATTTCGTGGTTCGTTAATGCAGTTCTATTTTTTTTATCGTATTGATGACGTTTTAGTCTATTTTAAAATACTGAGATGTCTGCCC
Organism: Diorhabda sublineata; assembly: GCF_026230105.1. Classification (NCBI taxonomy): domain Eukaryota; kingdom Metazoa; phylum Arthropoda; class Insecta; order Coleoptera; family Chrysomelidae; genus Diorhabda; species Diorhabda sublineata. The sequence continues at coordinate 4,612,352 of NC_079482.1, forward strand.
TATATAGACAGCGTCACAATTAGTACAAGGCACTTGATATATAATATTATTTCTTTTGTTTTTCGGTGTTTTAGATTTTAGTTTAGTAAAATATTTGGATAATGTATTATGTCCTTTGTGACTAATATCATTATTTATTGAAATAATGCGTTGTTGGGAAAGTCCTTGTTTCGTTTAATTAAAAAACAAACAACTTGTCACTGCCAATATCAAATTTTGATTTGAGACTAAAAAAGTCGAAACGTCAAATTTTCATCTGTCTTTTAAAAATTATGAAAGCTTTAGGCAATAAGAAATTAAAGAAACATTCATTCTTCGTTAAAAAAATTATCTTTCATAAAATCCTATCTAAAACCTTCATGCAAGAAATAATTGGTTCACAATACTCTACGTAACCATGCAAAAAATCACAATTAATTTAATTCTTTATTAATATCCGGTTTTTTATCTTGTTCGCCCTAAAAAATTCCATGTTGTTTTATAGAACATTTCAACATTTAAAAACCGGCGCCTCTTTGAAATTACTCTCAACATTTTCACCCTCATTTCGGTTTATACTGACTAAAAAAGGCGTACTAATGTGTCGCTATTATACAATGACATCGTTTATTTGAAATTACACGTAGTGTTAGGGCAAGTTAAACGTCGTAACTAACACTGATACATGATCTTGCACTTAGCCAAGCCACAGGACATTACAGGATAACAATCCGAGATATAGTATACAGAGTCGCGCCGGGTTCTACGTAAGAAACAAGACAACACAAGAATTGTTTTATATACAGGGTCATTCACGGGAACCGGATGTTTTTGAAGAGGCGCTCATGGTGGGAGGGGCACGTGACTTGTATCTAACGTTTCTTTTGTTCATACCATTTACATTTCAGTCATTAAGACGTGAACGCTAGACCAACGCTTGTACACGTAAGTTTTGTGCGAAATGACGAATCCGGAACTGCTGTTCAAGGTTCAAGTGTCCCTTCTCGTACCACAATATTACGAACCTTCGAACAAGTGGATCAATATTGAAGAAAAAACTACCAGGTCCCCAACGAACCGCTGGCACTCCGGAGAACATTGAACGAGTAAAGGAAGCCTTTGTCAGAAGCCCACGCCGCTCTATCCAGAGGCATTCAACAGTACTTCAAATGACCACAAGTACTGTAAGACGAATTCTGCATACAGATCTAAATTTTTTCCATTCTTACAAGATAACCGTCTTGTAGCAGTTGAAAGATTCCCAGCAGAGATTACAATTTTGTCGACGAATGCTTACCATTTTTGAAGAAAATGAAAATTATTGTTAATGAATCACGAAGCCAATTTTCATCTGAATGACTTCGTCAACAAAAAAATTGCCGGTGTTGGGCAGAAAGAAACCCACATCTGCTTCACGAGAAACCACTTCTCAGCCCAAAGGTGACTGTCTGGTGTGCAGTAGGAAAGGTTGGTCTTGTTGGACTATATTTTTTTGAAGAAAATGACGCTGCGACTTGAGTAGTTGTGATTTTTTAAGCCGCGTACTTTGGAGGATCTAAAGATCGCAATTCGTCGACACCTACTCCAGATTGATGTTAACATATATTGCAAAGAATTTCCATCAAAGGCTACAACAATGTATTGCTCAAAATGGACATCACTTGCCGGACATAATTTTTCGTAAGTAACTAATAAATGCTATGATTTAACATGCGTTTCTGTACCAATAAAACAATTTAGGTTAGGTTATGTTAGGTTAGGTTAGGTTTTTCTTCTTTTATTTACGATAACAAACATTTAAAGCTAAATACAGGGATCGAGGATACCGTCTTTATACTTACAAATGTGCGCTCGATGCACCCTCTTATATAATCAGTGCGCTCGAACCACCGTGCGCTAGATGCACGCATTCAAATACATATCTTGACCGGAAATTTGAAATTTTGTTTTACGGCCATAAAATGTATGTATTGGTATTTTAAAACAATAATAATCAATAAAAAGAATCAACGAGAAAACAATATCATTTAATCTCTTTTTAAATTAAGCAAGTTACCCCTCTGATTATCCCTATGGGCTTTAACGTATGTTATGTGTAAGTACATTATATACGACTGTGTTTGAATGTATTCCATAGCTGCATTGCTTATTCTAAGTATCTGTAGTTGAGGAGAACGCCGGGCTTATATTGTACAACATCTATATAAGCTGCTTCCCCAAAATTTCTATCACGCGAAATATATTTAGGTTCAGGCAAATGATAGTTGTGAACCTTTGTTATAAAAATATAATCTATTTTAGAAAAATAAAATAAAACAGAAAACGTTGTTTAGGACCACGCTAGTGCACGTTATTATTGATCTCTGTCACCTGTCATTCAATTTGTTTACTACCGCGTTCCGTATGTTGGGTATAAGAAATCATGCCCCAACCTACCGGGTAGGCAACAAGCAATGCAACCACGAACCACATCAAAATAAGCTGCAACTTTGAATGATATGATTACAGCCTCTACTTATAAGCCATATCACAATTGTATTAAAACTAATCCATTTGCCAGATTCATATAAAATTTTGACAGATGACATCAGAAATGACGTAAACTAACAATATAGGTGGGTCACCGCCAATTAACGACCCAGAATGTTTCATTCTATGGGCACTGGTCTTAGGATCAAGGAAGGGAAAGAGGTACCACAATAATCAAAGTTCGATAATTACTTAAACTTACTATTATATATAGAAATATATTAAAAGAACGATATACTCAAAAATATCCAAAAAACGTGAAGTCAACCGAAGTAGCGCGTATCCAATCTCTAGAAGGAGCGTAGCTTCGCTTAAATCTTGATGTTCGAGATCTACTCGTTTCGCTGTCCCGAAAAAAGGTGAATTTCTCTTCGATCCAAAACGTCTCGCCTGGGTTAGTGTGATTAAGGAACAAAAGGGGGTGCTATAAAACAATGTAGAAAGTAGAGGGGTGTAGGTATGTTGTTCTAAAACGTTTACCAGATATATCGAAGGTTATAAAAGAAAAGTAACTTGGAATTCCAAGAAGAAGGAATTCTTGGGGTCAAAGGCTTATTTTTTTATTGAGTTAGTTGCACAGGGAAACGGTCTAAAGATGAAAAATTTGACAAAATATGACTTAAACTAACAATATAGGTGGGCCACCCCCAATTAACCCCCAAAATGTTACGTCTCAGGCTCAAGGATGGCAAAGAGGTAGCGCGACCCGATTCTCTAAAAGCAGCGTAGCTCATCTCAGGGGTTTAGTATGTTGTTCTAAAACATATATCAGGTATATCGAAGAAGATAAAGTTAATTGCAAGCCATAAGGAGGACATAAGGAAGGTAACTTGGAATTCCAAGAAGAAGCAATTCTTGGGGTTAAAGGCTTATTGTTTTCTTGGTGAAGTTGTAAGGAGAAACGGTCTAAATATGAAAAATGTGACGAAATATGATTTAAACTAACAATATAGGTGGGCCACCCCCAAATAACCCCCAAAATGTTTCTTCTTAGGATCAAAGATGGTAAAGAGGTAGCGCGTCCCGATTCTCTAAAAGCAGCGTAGCTCATCTCAGGGGTTTAGTATGTTGTTCTAAAACATGTATCAGGTATATCGAAGAGGTCTGAAGATGAAAAATGTGACGAAATATGACTTAAACTAACAATATAGGTGGGCCACCCCCAATTAACCCCCGAAATGTTTCGGTTTATGGGCGCTAGTTTAGTGCGTTTTCTTGTTTATTGTTGATACTCATTATTTCTTATTTAAAATAACGATAGATAATAATAGTCCGGGAGCCAACAACAGATATACACGACCAAGTTATTAATAGTCCGGAAGCCAACAACAGATATACACGACCAAGTTAATTATAGTCCGGGAGCCAACAACAGATATACACGACCAAGTTTCTCTTAAGAGATAAAAAAAAAGAAATTTAGTCATTTCCTCCCAGCTAAATATTTGTGAAACTCGAAGACAGAAAATAATCAGCTGACTATACTATAGTATATTATACGTCAGTTGGCGCCTCGAACATGAAAATTATTTTATATATTTTCAGTGATTCGCTCTCAAATAAAAATTTTATTGATACTAGCTTATATGTACCCCACCCACCGAGCCGCAGCTGACGTTCATTAGGCTTTATTACATAACTCTCTGATGCATCTCACCAATTAACTTTCGAAAGGAAATAATTAACCAAATTTTCACCTGGCTCTCGGACTATAGGTTCCAAGCAAACAAACAAAACTCAGGTCAACGATTATTCTAATTCTAACCTCGTAAAATTGCGTGTAATGCCAAGAAGATTGTTTTAGTACACAATAACGTGACATTTTCTGTTAAAATCTCTCAACTAGAATAAAAAAATGTTAAAACATTAAACATTCGTTAATATAATAAAATTCTTACTAAAGTTATGTGGTAACAGTTATTTAATTTATTAGAACATGGTAAAACTGATCTTAGCTTAATTAATTTTGAAATCGATACGAAACTTGAGCTCTTTTTCTTCTATAACTAAAAGCCATTATGTCCAAATCGAAATTTTATATTGTTTTACCATTCGTCATTCTTCTAAACGACGTTTCGTCTGGGTAAAAAATGACTTCAGTTTTCTAGTATTCTAGTCCCTTCTTTAGCGAACATCATTTTTCTCCGTCACGAAAATATGATCGTCAATAAAAAATTTGTCAGTAGTATAAAAATATTCTGCAGGATCAACAAGTACGAGTCATCAAATAAAATGAAATATAGGGGCTGTTCCCCTAACGGATCTATTATAATTGAAATGGGATCGAGTTTTTATTTCAACGCAATCAAATCCAGGATCGTATCTAGTTCAACGTCACATAGCGAGTAGAAGGTCACAATCCAGCAACGTTGCCAAACTTTGAAAATGGTGAGGAAATGTAAAACAATGAGGTTATGTGACGTAATAAAACTATTCTTAAGAAATATATTTAAAAGTATTAGTTACTTTTTGATTAGAGTAATGCCATAAAATATTAGAAACAAACAGATTAGTTCTGTGGTGCCGTTCATTAATGATATGAGTTTCGAAAAGGGATGAAACAGTTAGACATAAACATCAACCTTAATTGAATATTTCAAATTGTTTTGTAACAGGGGCAGGGGTGATGGTGTAGTTTAAAACCTACCACGTATAACCAGGAGAGAGGAAGGGGGTTAAAAAGATGCTAAAATATACCGCGTGATGATCAATTGACGGGCCTCATTCGAAAATTAATTGCTTCTGTCAAAATTGCTGGAAATAAATGTATTTGTAAATTTTATAATAAAAAAAATATTTAGCAGAGCGTGGTTTCGATCCACGGACCTCTGGGTTATGGGCCCAGCACGCTTCCACTGCGCCACTCTGCTCATGTATGCATATTTCTGTAAAATTGTTTTCTTAATTTCAATTACTCTGGACATTTAATATTCTTCATATTCTGTTAACTTTATAATTGATAATTATCTTACAACTCATTTGTTTTTGTATATATATATATATATATATGAACGTGCAAAAGGTATAGTTACATGAAAAGTATATAATATATCAACAAAAAATGTTTAGCAGAGCGTGGTTTCGATCCACGGACCTCTGGGTTATGGGCCCAGCACGCTTCCACTGCGCCACTCTGCTTTTAGGAAGCATATTTTCTAATAATAATTTAATATCTATAAGAAATAATATTACATTTTATGAATATTCTCCTGAATAAATCTTTTTTATTTTAATAGATGAAATATTTTTCACTAAATCTTTTTTTGACGTTTCGGTTCAATTTTGGCAATAAATATAATAAAAATTGAACATGTACATCAAAAATAACAATCAAAGAAATCATTTATAAGCAACAGAGTAACTTCGAATAATGCTCACTAAGATATCAAAATCACAATTACATCCATTAATTATTTGATTAAACCAGTAAATCATTTTATTTCAATTTATGAGATAAATGCTGATTCTGATTATATTTTTTACTAACATTTCTTAATACACGATGGTAATTTTAGGTATATTATGATAAGTTATGAATTTAGATTTTATCAAAATATACATAGTTGCGTTTACTTTATTGGATTAATTACTTTATTATTTTAGGTATTTTCTATTCTTTAATAAATATGTTAGAATATTTTCTTTTGATTACATTACATTATATGAAATACGAAAACTTAATAATTTGTGTAACAAGCAGAGTGGCGCAGTGGAAGCGTGCTGGGCCCATAACCCAGAGGTCCGTGGATCGAAACCACGCTCTGCTAAGTACTTTTTAAAATTTTTATCAATGTTTTTTTATTTATATTAGTGACATATTTTATCGGATTATTTTTATTGATATCAATTCACAAAATGTAATATATAATTTTCTTGGCACTTTCTACTATCTATGTTAGTTTCCAATAGCTTCTAATAAAGTCCGAAATTGAACTTTTTATCTGTTTTGAAAACTAATTTTTATCAGAAGAGTTCTAAAAAACAGACAAGAACGTATAAAAGGTCTAAGAAAATCAAATTGAAGATAAATTTCAGTTAGGTTATGTTACAGTACCTAATATGTTTTTTGCTAATAAATTGGATTTTTGTTCATTTATGAATCTTGGGTTGTTGAAAAAATACAAATAAGAATATTTTTTTATATACTTTCAATTTTTTAATTTATTTTAATCATTGAAAAAAAATTCGAATCAATATTCTTATATATATTAATTATGTTGTATTAACATGGCCCATTAGCTCAGTTGGTTAGAGCGTCGTGCTAATAACGCGAAGGTCGCGGGTTCGATCCCCCCATGGGCCAGATTTTTTTCTTGAATTAGATTGGGATAGTTTTACAATTTTTATTATGCTTTTAAACATTAGATCAAACCAATAATCATATGAATCAAAACCTGTAGGAGAAACTGTTTTTAATTTAGAAGCTCAAACTTTAATAATTAAATGAAAAATCAAGTTATGTCCGCCCCGGTTATCACAAATAATGTTCTTCTAACATAACGGCTCTATTTATTTTATTTTTGAAAGTCACTTTCAGTAAAATTTTATGTAATAGCTGTTTCGGCTCAACTCAACGTGCACATCTTACTCAACGGAGTTTTATTTTCCTTTTTCTGCAAATATAGCGACGGTTCCGATGGAGAAAATGCCTTCAGGAGGGCATTATATTGTCATTTCGGGCTTTTATCGGACGCCCTAGAAAGCTACCCTTTTACTTTTTTTTTAGCTCGAGTGGACACAGAATATGTACGCGGAAAAGGGTTGAAACGACACATTTATATTGTCACGTGAAGATGGATAAGTACTTTTAGACATCCTGCAGTGATAAAACGATTTTTATTAAAAAAATCTTTATTCTTATCTCAGATAAGAAAAAATATTTAGTTCATACAGACACAGTTTTTACCGATCGATTCATATGACGATTGGCACAATCATTTATTAAGTTTGATCACCTAATTAATTATTTTAGGATAAAATCATTCGTCACAATTTTCTGAGAGGTCGATAAATATGACTTCATATTGCAGATTGAATATTAAATTATAACACGTAAAATGACGAGTTAAATGTATCTGCCTGTAAGGGAGTTTGGTTTAAACAGGGTACCAGACGTGGACTTTTTGTATCCTATTCGTCTAATAGAACTTCAGTAGTCTTTTATCTGACGCAAATAACCTTGTCGCCAACGAACTATCCTTGACGATTCGGTTATTGTTTGTTCAGTTTTTTGTGTCTAAAACCACATGCTAACAAAACTTGACGCAATGTTTCTAGACTGGTATAATTGTATTCTGGATAATCTGCTACCTTTTGCTGTATAACTTCTAATGTCAACTCTTGTCAACTGATTTCAGTTGTTCTTTACATGTTTTTCGGTTCTCTGAATAATCCTCAGCAGGAATATTTCGAAGAAATCGTGTACATACGCCTTCCGTCAGCTTCGGCCAATAGAAATGCATTTATGTTTACGATTCGATGTTTTAATTCAACCCCACGTGGTCTGACGGTTTGTTAGATGTTTACCGATTTTTATACGGGGTGTAAACATTATTTTTCATTTCTTAATTTGGTTTGAATGCCGTGCTTATTTAGGAAATATTGATTATTTCCTCGGATCTTCTGCAATTTATATTGGAAGAAATATATAATGTTGTTAAAGACGGTAAAGGATCAAGGATCAGGTGTGGTATCTTACAAATATCGCGGTAAATAATGAGTGCTCAGTGTTTGTATCATTGAATTTGTGAATTGTGAATCTTTGTTATGGTGTCATTTCAGATGTGGCTCCAATACTGTTAGCGAATGTCGCAATCAAAACAAATATCGAAGATGTAATGTCGAATAATCAAAATGTTAATTTCTTCATGTTTTGTTTCATATTTTTTTTGTTTTATAGTGTCTCAGGAGAGAAAAAATGGACTGTCCAAATATAGCTTCTGGTTTTTGAGCGAGCTTTAGCTAATAAAGTAGATAGAATCAATGTGTGTAAATGATGATTCGAGAAATCATAAATTGTTTTGAGTTTTGAGTAACGTATCCACAAGGTTCGTCTTTGACTTCATTCATGGTACAATTAACACAAAAATTGTAACCACCACTTCGTTGTTTTTAGAACCCGGTGCGTAAATAGACAAGCGACAAAGATTTGGCCAAAAATACAAGGTGTTTTAATAAAACAATAGCAAATTACAGCCGTTAAAAAGAGTTCTGTCCTCTTTTTCACCCAACGTGTCAGTTCTTTTATCTCGAACCATTGGCAAAGTAAATAAAAATTAAACTTGAATTGAAAAAATATCAAATAAAGAAATTTAGAGAACTAAAAAATATTTATTCAAAATAGAACATGTATGAATTATCATTTTCTTTCTTAGATGTTTGTCAAACCCGCACCGATGGTTTTTTCCAAGCTTATGTATTTCCAATTAGAATTGTATCGTCTTCAAAGATTTATTTACTTTGAAATATTTCAATTTCAAAAACCTAAAATCGTATTTGTCGGGAAGAGAAAGCAAATTTCTGGATTTCGTTTATATATCTTATAATACTGCCTTCCTTTTAACAGTGATATGGGGATGAAATTTGTAATTTATCAATGGTTCTTGGGCTAAAGTTGTCGATAAAGCGAAACAATTAGTTTTTTATGGCAAAACACATCTTCCATCAATTAAATTCATGTCTTCAGACTGCGACGAGTTAGTTAAAAGTCAGATCAGCTAAAGACTTCCACCGTTACTACCATGAGTGTGAGCAACGATTCTATCGGTGTATAGCTACCCAAGCAGACTTCTCCGAAGAGAATAAAAAATTTTTTTGAAAAAAGTTGTGAAGCTTTTGTAAATGGCAAATATCTCCCAATAGTTTTCTGATACACTGGCTGGCACTGGTGCTTAGGATTTGGTTATCACCATCACCGCAAATTCTCTTGTTGGGAGTTGACGTTGGGAGCGATATATTCTGGCATATTTGGCCGAATTAGCTAAGGTAGCTCCACAAAAACTTGGAGCTCTCCTTTAGACTAGAAAGCTATATGCCCCGCAGCTGCTTCTAATCCTCTACCAGGTCCAGTTTTTGCAAGACCTACTCGAGAGGCAGATGTGGCTTATAAACGCTCAGAATTCCAATTTATCGGGACTCATTTCATTGGAGAAGTCCATGCCTGTGGAATCGGCTACCAATGCGAGTCCTTCCTGAGTACTACAACCTACAGAAGTTCAAGCTCAATATCTACAGGCAGGCACCTGGAATTACTCGACCGGAAAGCTTATGATTGGTTTTTACAGTACTTGCCCTAACCACTGTATTAGAAAGTACTCAATCTATATATCATATATTCCAAGTTTGAAGACACCACGTTGTTTAGTATTCGTTTTACAGATATCAGTAGTGAACGTTTTCAGCGAATTTGTAAACTTAAAAAAAATGGTCATTGTTATGTGAAAGGTATTAGTCTAACCAATATGAAAGCTGAACTAGAATCTACTCTGTTTGAGACTGCTCTTTCGTTATCAACAGTAAAATATTGGGTAGCAAATTTGGAACGGAGCCGTATGACCTGGAAAGACCAGTATCGCTAAAATCGACCAAAAGAGGTGACGACTCCAAAAATGTTGAAGAAAATTCACAAAGCGGTACTGGATGATGGTCGACTGAGATGGTAGTGAAGATGTTTCCATCGAGTGTTTGGCAAAAATAACGTCAAATTTTTGTACCGTTTCATAACCATGGATGAAACGGTACAGAAACACAGAAAGAAAGAAAAAGACAATCAAAATAATGGAATGAAAAGTGAGAACCGGCTCCAAAGAGCAAGGGCATGGCGACGGCTTTTTGGATGCTCGTGGGATAATGTTAATTGACTGCCTTAACACGTTGGGCCCCAACCAAAATTGATAAACTTTCCTCTGGGCACAAAAATGTGTTTGTGTTTTTACACTCCATATGGGGCGTGGATCCGAGGAAAAAATCAGTTGAAAGAAAATAATGATTTTTGTGTACGGTTCATTGTGTAACTAACGGTCCATAAGCTCCCTCTGAACCAGAGGTGAAGTTTGGCGTTAAAACTTCGTCTAGGGCCAGGAAGGTCAACAGAAAACATCATTCTTGCACTTTTTCTTCAAAATAAATTTTTCAATATATTGTTTTGAAGGTATACCCTACTTGCAGAATGGAAAAACAAAATTTTGTTTGCTTTTTTATCCTTTGAACGATGATTTATACTTTTATGTGTACAATAATGTACGATATGTTTTGAAAAATATTTTATGAGATCAAGGAAGATAATGTAAAGGTAGCACAAATCAAAAATTGTAATCAAATATTATTCGAATTATGTAAAAGAAACCAAAAAAAAATATGAAAAGTAAGATTTTCCGTTTTACAATGGAGTTGAAGATAATGAAAAAAATCAAATGGATTAAGTGTAAGATAATGATTCAAGGATCCAGGACGGTCTAATCAAACTGTGTTAAATACGGTTCCTTGGGCCGTGAAGTAGGTTTGGAATAAAATACTGTGACTGTGGGGAGAGTTGCAACGGAACTCAACCGGTTAAAAAAGAAAAACTATCAACGGCGAGTATTATACGAACATTTGCGCGAACTAATCAAGCAAAAACGAACGCATTTGGCTAAGAAAATAGTGTTGCACTAACTGACATATCCGTTATTGCAATGGCCTAAATTAATTAATTAAAGTTTGAATTGCTACCTCATCCACCCTATTCGTCAGATTTAGTACCCCGTATTATTTTTTGTTCCTAGTCTTGAAAAAATGTCAGATTTGCCAACAATGAAGAAGTGATGTCAGCTATTTTGAGGAGCTTGACGATTCTTATTATAAAAACGGTATCGAACTTATTGAGCATCGCTGTAGTTGTTTTTTTTTAAAGAATTTCTGTGTTTTCTTTATTGTACTTCTGAGATCATCTTCGTAATCTTTGATACAAAGGGCTTTTGGCCCGTCCAAACCATTTTATTTTTTTCACAATTCGGTCTTTAGAATCTTTCTCTAGTAGGAATTTGCAGCATTCTTTATTTTTATAAATATAAATCTCACTCATCAATTACATTTTTAATTTTTGTTAACATCCACCAAATAAACAGCTTCAAGTTTTCCCATTTGGTCTTTCAATGCACACGAAGTTTTGAATCGCCCCGGTAAGGGAATATGTATTCGTTCCAATGACCACAGTTCTGTATCAGCCTCAAAAAGCACTGATAAATGCGAACGTCTAGTCGTTTCGTCTCGCTTTTGTAAGCACGACTTCAATCATTCCGACGAGATTAACTTTTCTTGTTTTATTGATATTCGATGTTTCGAAGCATTTTTCACTTATTTTTAAGCGTAGAAGCAAATTTCCTTCGATATTGTTTAAAAGCGCGTATAATTCCTAATGAAGGAACAAAAAATATAATGAAAGTAGAAAATAACAAACGATTCTGTAGCCTTCATACTCCACTCATTATAGTGAATCGACCTCGGAAAATCGACATACCCAGTATATTACCACGTAATAATTTGTAGTTTGGCATCCTAAAACTATTCTCAAAATTCACATACAATTGGCTGGTTGCAAGTTTTGAAATCAGGGATCAAAGGTCACAAAAATCGATTTTTTTAAAAATTTTTTGCAAATATCTCGTTTTCTATGGGTTTTAAGCTATTTGTTTTTATTATAAATATTGTAGAGAATTCAATTCTCTACAACTTTTGTAAGTAACATTTTTTTATACATTGAACTGTTTTCGAGATGGAGGGCGCAAAGCGCGCGGTCAACTGGTAGTCCCGATCAAAAACTCTTAATATTGAGGTTATAATTTATTGCTAAATATATAATTATCATTTTTTATTAACTTTTATATTAAATTCTATCTTCCTTTCCAATAATTCTAATAGCAGCAGTTATAATTGGTCATGATATAGATTTACTTGTGATTCTAATTATCTCACAAATAAGAAATTTTCTTTGAAAAAGAAAATGGAAAAATTGAATTATACTCCACCAAAAGTTTTGATGAGTATCCTCGTTCTAAAAAACAAAAAAACACATTTTGTTTCTGCATGCATTAAGTGGATGTGGAAGACAACTTTTTTGAAAACATTTGAGAAACTGCCTAATTTGGATAAATTTCCTGCAGCAGTTGAAGAAGAAAACTGTCCGGTTCAGAGATAATTTGAGAGTGAAAAGCAAATCTTATTAACAGTTTATAATGCCAATAAAATCGAATAAACCTGCGTAGTTATCAAATATTCCACCAACGAGTGGAGTAGCTCACCAACATTTCAATTGCGTTTATTATCAAATTCAAACTTGGTTAAGGCGTTATTTAGAATCCCAGAAATGAGGTTGGACAATGAGTAACGAATTCCTGGTACGTTTCATGACTATTTTACCGCCTGCATGCATACATTCGTACAACTGCAAAGTGGCTGTTGCTCATGATATGAATGCAGGAAAGCGAGAAAGCTCCTTAGCTTACCCCCAGTGTAATGGACAAGCTTGTCTCAATGCTGTACCATATCAGCCCGGTATTAATTATGACAGAACCTTTGCTGAAAATTCATGAGTGACAAATATCGTTGAAGACGGTAATTAAGAGGAAGTTAAAATTCTGTAGCAGAGGGACAACGACGACGATGACGAAGAAGAAACAGAAGAAGAGAATTGAAATAACAACTTGTTCTTGAATTTTTTATCAATTTTGACAATAATAAATCCATAAAATGACACGTTTAATAAAAACCTTTTCTAGCTTTTTGTAACATTTTTAATTTTTTGACAATATAAAATAATACAGATTTATTTTTATATAACCATGTAATTGTTACTAAAACGTCAAAGTTGTTCAAAACGTCTTGGAAGTGACCGAATAAGTGCAATCTTCTTCTAAATTAAACCACATTAAACTGAATCCGATACAATAATATTAATGGATTCATCCGACAAAGAACTTCCCGAAGCCATTTTGAATGAAACTAATTCCAAGCTGTTACCTGCCAAATGACTTAAAACCGTTCCCGTCACCGTCATCGTCATCTTTATGCGACCTCCAACTGATGCCATCCTCATCGACGTCATCTACCTTCCAGTTGAAACCAAATAACTCCACTGGACCGGCAATTCTTACTAGTCTACAGAATACAACGAATTTTTTGTTTTCAATATTAATATTTATAATAATTAGTAGTTTTTAGTTAAAGCTTTGTATATTATTATGTTTGTTGGAATAAAATAATTCTTGAAAAATGGGTTGGTATACTTTTTTTGTATATACGGTCGTAGAAAAAACAATGTTCCTAACTCATGCGTAAAGTGCCTTTCCCGAACTTGACCGCTTGCCCGAACTCCGCTCCGCGTCGTTCGGGACAATGAGTTTTTTATGGGGCAGCCAGTTGACGTCACATTATTGTCTGCGCGCTCTACGCCCTGTATCTCGAAAACAGTTCAAGGTATAAAAAAATGTTAAATACAAATGTTGTAGAGAATTGAATTCTCTACAGTATTGATAAGGAATACAAATATGTAAAACTCGTCGAAAACGAGATATTTACAAAAAAAGAGGGAGAAGAATCGATTTTTATGATTTTTGACTGACTTTAAAACTTGCGACCATCCAATTATATATGAATTTTTAGAATAGTTTTAGGATGCCAAAGTACAAGTTTTTACGTGGTTATATACTGAGTATGTGGATTTTACGAGATATTCACCAAATTTGGTCCAAAACGACTTGACTATCAACGGCGTTCCATTTTTAAAATAATTTATTATTATTATAAAGTACAATATTGTAAATCCGGAATCGCCGGGAAAGGATTGGTTCCGGATTTTAGATTTTTCCGTATTTTAGATCATACGAACATTTCAATGCATTTATGGCAGCGCCTTCTATCACGAGAAATCGCATAAAATAAAATTACGTTCAATAGTGTACAAAAATACATTTATAAAATAATAATAATAAAAAAATTAAATACTTCATAAACATATTCTTTATGCTATAGTTATGAATGGTGTCACCATCTAGTATCAAATAATGAAGCTAAAAATTACGATACTAACGAATCAGTCCAGATTTTAGATATTCCGCGTTTTAGAAGTCAGAATTTATGATTTTAAACTGTATTATAGTAGAAAATGGGGGAATGTATTTGTTTATAGTGATTCTATGTAGCTTATGAAACATTTTTTAACCCAAAAGTCATAAAGAAATGGAATGATTTAGTTCGTATAGAATCACCAACAAAATTCCATTCATAACATCAACGGTTCCTAAGTTTAATGATAGATAATAATTGTCATTCATGTATTCAAAGGCAAACATATTATTTGGGTTGTCGTCGTCCTGGCATATAACTAGATTGACTTCCTACTACTTCCTCGTATTTCCCTTTAACATATAATAATAAAGTCATTAATGATGCAAAGTAAATTATCATCCTCTTGCATACGCCAGCGATCCTCTGAACGCTTAGAAATACGATGTCATACAATTTTGGAAATCGTTAAATTTATCTGCCGAGATTTAATGAATTCCAATTAGGGTTTTATTCAATAAAGCGACGTTTTATAGAATCTAAGTGTAAATAGATTTTATTTAGTAACAAAAAAACAAGTAATAGAAATTTGAGGACATTTTTGTAAGTTGTACAGTATTTTTCACAATCTAGGTAAGTGTATTCACTACCGAAACCTATATAAGACCCAATACCGCCGTCCCTCTAAGTATCCACCTCCGGATAAATCCACGGGTGCTAAGAAGGACATTCCACCAACCTCCTGATTTTTCGACAGGTCCTCATCCTCATTCACGCCGTAGATTCCTTCCTTTTCCCTGAGTTGTATGGGAGATTATGGGATGTCTTATCTTTTTGTTAAGAGATTAGCCTGTTGGCTATATACCCTTGTAGCCCAACAGTACTAAATTTATGGCTATTTATTGGGAGAACATAGTTCAGGGCCACACTTGGCATTTTCTTTATAGTTAAAAGAGAAATTTGAACTTGTTGGGTTTGGAATTTTAATATGATGAAACTGTTGAATTTTAATCTCAAATCTACTAAATTAGACACGTTTATTTATTACTAGATATTATCAAGTTCAACTATTGTAATTTACGGGCTATAAACTATTTATATTTGTGTACCAACATCTATATGAGTTTTCAACTTTTTTTCACGTGTTGAATACAGTTTCTCCAGTTTTCAGCGGTTACACTTTTAACTTCCATTTTTATCAACTCGATTTACTACTGTTTTTAAAGTGGGTGTATTATTGTGAGCACGTACATTACAATAATTTAATCTATATCAATTCAATAGGGTTAAAATTACACTTGTTTCTTTTACAATTTTGTCACGAACACATTCCTTCGAAAAATTACAGTTTTTAACTTTTCCATAACCGTAACCTGGTATCTTATTCTTTTGGCGACTATAGTATGATAAGATACATTATCCATAACAATTAGGGTTGCTAGACGTCCTGTATTTCCCGGGACGTCCCGTATTTTAGGTTTAGTTTAAAATGTCCCGGCGGGATTGACTCTATCCCCTATTCGAACCGTGCTTCGTTTTTTATTATTAAATCAATCAGTCCTGCAGAGGTGCAATTCCTGTATCAGGGCCCACCCAAACAAACTCGATCAATTCATCTACGCTAGACTATAATACGCACGCAACGTCCACAACTTCGCATACACACCAACTAGGATTAAGGAAGTTCGAGGGAATCAGAATTTCATCAAAATTTTACAAACATCTTACAGAATTTATCCATAAATTCGCTCGAGCTTCTTTTAATTGTAGTGTTCATAGTTCTTCCAATATCAATTGCAGATTATAAAAACTGGTTTGAAATACTTGCCGACAGGATATCGCTCTCAGTATTAGCTTTAGTATACATCGATGGTAGACCTTGAAGTTTAGTTTTTAAAGATGACAATGTGTCTATTGTTATTTCTTCATTGTAACAATCAAATTTTGATTTATGATTCGTATCATTGTCTCTTCAAGTTAAACTGGCCATGCACTTCTTTTATATCGATAAGGAAGGTTTTAATTGAGACTAGAAGCTCGTGGAAGCTTCTATTGTTCTCAACAAAAAGGGTAATTCCACGTGTTACTAAAAGATGCCGTCACTGTTTAGTTCAGGGATGGGGAAACTACGTCGTCTCCGGCCCGCAAAGCTTTGAAATCCGGCCCGCGACCATCAAACAAAAATCAAGTACAGCTTTCTTATTATTAGAAAATAAAGCTCGAGTAGGTGCGTCTGTCGTCGAACGCGCTACCAATTTGAATCAACTATTTTTGAACACCAGCAAAATGGAATTTTATAAGTTTTTATCTAGGACACAGGCCCTTGCCCAGAAAATAATGTTTGGTACAAGCTATTTGTGCAAACAAACGTTTTCAATAATGAAACTAAGAAAAAATTGTCTTCGTAATAGGCTTTCGGATGACCTCCTTTATTCATTGTTAAAAATTTAAGCATCACAAATGGAACGGGCTTATGATGAAGTCATGCAGAAACAAAAAACAATTAATTGCAATTGAAAATGTTATTTTTTAATATTGCACATTAAATTAGTGTTTCAGAAAAATCAAAACAATATTTCTATTTTACTAAATAATGTAGTGCTACTTGGCCAGCCATATATTTCGTTAGCAAAAATTGGAATGCGAAGAAAAAAGTTTTCCCATCCCTTGTCTAGTTCTTTTACTTGTATAGGCATGATTTGTCCTAAAAATAACTTACAAATGCAGTGTGCGCATTTTGAAACTTCCGTAGAGGAATCAAATGAAGTCTAACAGGTTTCAAAAACAGGATTCTTCTTTCTGTGACATATTTTTTACGTAACTGAGCAATAGCCTTGAGGAAAGTGGTATAGATATAAGGCGACTGAACGTAATGTTAAACGAATGGTCTAAATATAGGGGACAGATTTTTTGCCGGTAGAGTGCGCCATTTTCAAGAAGTACTCGTTTAAATTCTTACGCGAATTATATATTAAAACTTCGAATTTGGATTTTTAAAATCAAAAATTACAATTACAATATACAGTATGAAACCGACGACTTTAAGGAAAAATCCCGAAACCCGTCGAGTTTTATTTTTAAAAATTTTATTATTACAGTAATTATTTAATATGTATTACTCAAGAAACACAACGAAACCTAAATTAAGTGCTCAAATTGTTTACCTTCAGCTAAAATACAATGTGCAATCTCAATACGTATCCTTTCTTTGAGTTCTTTGATATTTTGTGGTCTATTTTGGTACACTTTACTTTTCAAGTATCCCAATAAAAAGAAATCAAGAGGATTCAAATCAGATTACCTAGGCGGCCAATCTATTGTTCCTCTTCGACCTATCCACCGATTTGGAAAGACGTTGTTGGTCACCAATACATCAAAGTGTGGAGGCGCACCATCTTGCTGCAGCCATAAATCATTTCTGTTTGGAAACAGCTGATTCAATTTAGGTAGCAAGAAGTTTTGAAGAAATTCTAAATATCGAGGACCTGTTAAGGTTTCCTCGAAAAGTATGGCCCAATAATCTTATTATCTATTATTCCCGCCCAAACATTAACTTCATCTGGGTATTGAGTATGGTACTCTTGCATCCAGTGTGGATTTTCTGTAGAGCAGTACCGATAAGTTTGAAGATTTGAAATAACCGTTTAGTAGAAATGTAGCTTCATCCGAGAAAGGAATCTTTTTTAAAAACATCGGATCTCTGTTATTTTGTTCCATCAAAATTTCAAAAAACTCAATTCGTCTATCAAAACTTACTTTGTAGGGATTCCACATTTTCCTTCTTTAGCTTTCTAAGAACTGTGGAATGGTCCATGTTATTATCTAATGCTACTTGCCGTGAATTGGTATTAGGATTATCTTGAAAGGCTAACAGAATATCTAGTTGTTCGTTTTGTGATATTGGTTTTCTACTACCTTTAGGAAGGTCTTTGACATGACCCGTTTCTCTGAATTTCTTCTCAATTTTGGTTATAGTGGATTGTGAAATTGGTCCAATAACGTACATACTTCTTTCTGCGTACGTGCTTTATCTCCACAACAAATCATTATTAGAATTTTAATTCTTTGCGTTTCAGTCAGCTTCATGTTGATAGATACAAAGACTTTTTGAATTCGTCTAATACAATAGTACTATCAATCATTTGACAGAAAGTTAATTATGTCCAAGTGTTAATGTTGATGTTGATAAGGTACTTTTGTTATTTTCAAAACAATTTATTTTTTTTATTTATCATTGTTTCTTAACACACTTGTATCTCCTTCACAATCAGTATTTAATAGGGGTATACCGTTAAGTTATTTGAGTTTACCTCTATCATATCATGACAGATACATTAAATTCACTTTGGCTATGACGCCATTCATTTCCAGGGACTAAAAAAGGGGTTCACCTTTAAATATAAAAAATGTGACTAAATCTGGGCTCAGCACAACCTTTAGTAGCGGGAAAACATCGAAATTTTCGGACATTTAACGGTTTTTTCGCAATATCTCGAAAATGAGTTGTTCTAGCGAAAAACAGTCCTCATACAAAGCTGTAGAGTATTGAATTCACTAAAAATTTAATTTTCAACTTTTTCTTCTACGTCCAATAGGAAGCGAGCTACAGCATCTCAAAGAAGGACCATTTTTCAAAAAATGGTAAAAAAGCCAAGTAACGCCTTCTTTTGTGTGTCTTCGCGACCCATGCATCCTTTGATTCTATTTTTGACTTAGATTTTTGTCGAATGAGGTTCTCCAGACCCCCCCCCCCCGGGGAAAAAGTGTCATGACACAAGCCGAACTGCCTGGAGATGAGTGGGCAATGAGGGTATGCCTAGTCATTCCACGTCAGTTATAAATTTGGGGGAGGGTTTGGAGGGTGGGGACCTGGAGAACCTTATTCGACAAAAATCTATGTCAAAAATAAAATCAAAGAATGCATGGGTCGCAATAACACACACAAAAGAAGGCTTTATTTGGCTTTTTTACCATTTTGAGAAAAATAGTTCATCTTTGAGATGCTGTAGCTCGCTCCCTTTTGGTCGAAGAAAAAAAGTTAAGTATAAAATTTGTAGGGAATTTGATGTTCTACAACTTTGTATGGAAACTGTTTTTTGATAGAACCACTCCTTTTCGAGATATTGTGAAAAAACCGATTTTTCGGCTAGCAAAAGTTGTGCCGAGAGAGTTTAGCCACATTTTTTATATTTTACTTTTTAAACCCATTAAAACGACATAAAAAAATAAAATCTTCTACCCCACCTTTTGTAAAGTGAACTGGACTCTCAAGAATATAAACTAATGCAGTTACAACATCAAGAATTTTGTAGTTACGACGGTTTACCTCTCAGGTACAGAATTAATTATTTTGAAAGAGACCTCAGAATCGTTTGCGTTTTTTTTTAATTCTTCATTTATCAATTGATTCTTCAACAATGTATAGAACTACTATACATTTAAACAGTGATGACACACAGCGATGATGTGATGAAGAAAGGAAACTCGTTCAATATTGAGGGGAGGAAAAAATTGATCAATTATCTAAATATAACGTTTATTGATTTTGATGGTTACACAATATGAGCCTGACAATATTAAAAACTAAAAACCATTTATTAGTACAATTATACATTCATATACAACTTATTATTAATTATAAACTTAGCCTATGTTAAATTTCATTAAGTAAAGAGATATTTGGTTTAAGAATAGCTTAATGCTGTGAAATTGACAGGATGTCCCATATCATCCATGCATATATACCGATTTAAAGAGCGATAGGTTCGGGACAATCTGTATAGGCATAAAAATTAATATAAATAGAACACTTTGTAACATTTTTTACTTAGAAATTTCCATTGACTTTTGCACTAACGACTAAGGTTTGTACCTACGTTATATATATATACAAAAAAGAATGTTTTTAATGGCAATTTTTACAAAGTTTTTGGTATAAAATGATAAATATTCAAAATTGAGAAATAGTTTGATGAAATAAAATCTGAATTGGAGTTTCTGTAGGACAAAATGAAGAATTAAAGGAAGTTAACTCAAAAAATTCTAATTTTTGGAAATGAAATAAATGTAGTTGTAAAAATAGGAGAATTGTTGGAAAATAAAAGTGGAATCAAACTATTTCTCATCAAAAAATAAAAATGTCAAGGGTATATCATGTTTTTGTGAATATCAAAATGTTCTTATCAACAATTTAAAATAGAATTACAGGTTTATAATAAACAAAAATAACGGCTCTCGGTCATATATTAAAAAAAGCTTATAGCATATCAGCGGAAAAAATTTTTAACATCAGTGACATCAAAAGGAACCTGAATTTCTTTGTTTTGTATATCTACCGTTAGAGAACATAACTGAATAAAATTTATGACCAAATTGATCTAATTGAGAGAGATAGTAATCAAAAATATTTTATCTAGCAAGGAACACAAACAAAATACCCAGAGACTGAAAAAAATATCAGTTGATAGCCCCATATATACGAAAAGGGTTCCAGAAGTAGCAGGCTTAACCTAGAGATGGCGGTAGTTGCTGTATTAAAAAGTACACAATCTATACGGACGCCACGCTGTTTGATATTTGTTTGGCGGCCATCAAAAGTGAACAATTTCAGTGAATTTCTAAGCATGGATTGTGTATTTGAAAGACCAACCAATATAAAAGCTATAAAAACTTCTTTATTAACAGCGAAATATTGGGTGGCAGATATAAAAGACGCTGTACTACCCGAGATGACCAGCATCGCAGTGGTCGACCAAATGAGGTGACGACTCTAGAAATGTTGAAGAAAATCAACAAAGAGGTACTGGACTGGAAGTGCAAGAGCTAGCAGACATAGTAGGTATTTCAAAAAGAAAAGGAGAACCAATTCAAAAGAAGACAAAGACTGTTCCATCTGCCGGCAAGGTTATGGTGTCAGTTTTTTTGGGATGCGTTTGGGATAATTTTCATTGACTTTCTTTAAAAAGGAAAAACTATTAACGGCGAATATTATGCAAACGTATTGCAACGTTTGAACGAAGAGATCAAGCAAAGATGGCCGCATGTGGCCAAGAAGAAAGTGTTTAATAGAGACAATGCACCAGATCACACATCCGTTATTGCAATGGTAAAATTAATGAATTGGAGATTGAATTGCTATTCGCCAGTTTTAGCTCCTTTAGATCATTTTCTGTTCCCAGCTCGGCGGTCAAAGATTCTCCAAGAATGAAGAGGTGATATCAGCAGTTAATAGCTGTTTTGAGAAGCTTGACGATTCTTATTATGAAACGGGTATCGAACTTATTGAACATCGCAAGAAAAATTGTTTTTATCTTCGTTAGGCTAGGTATTTCTGGGACCATCATCGTAAAAGGAACAGACCTAATGTATGAGAATTACAGAGACATAAATGAGGAAATGGAGAAAGAAAAAATTGAATATAGAGAAAAGAAACAAACGATATATGACATATACATTAAGGAGCTGAATATAAAGTAAAATAGAACAGAAATAATAATTATATGTTACATTTATAGATTTAAAAGTTGCATTCGACTCACTACATAAGGAAATGATATGGGATAGTGTGAGAAAACTAGAAATCCGTGGAAAAATAATGAAGATAACAAGAAGCATATATGAAATCGTTAGAGGGAAGGTTCAAATAGACGAAAAAATATCGGAAAATCAAGAAGAAGAAGAAGAAGAAGAAGAAGACAATGATTGGTTACAGAAACCTAGAATTGGTGAAACTAGGCGGACGAGTACATGCTACTATACAGTAATAGTAGGAGATAGAAACAAGAAAATGGAAGAAAAAGTGGAGGCCGAAGAAAATACCAAAAAATGCGAAAGGATTGTAGTAAACTAAAAGAGGGAACATGGGGAAGATCTTATAATGAGAGGAGAAAAACTAGATTTGGTGACCACATTTCAATACAGTGAAAAAACCCAATCAAATATACTATAGACTATTTGGGAGAAAAGAAAAAGGCAAAGACATATAAATACAAAGATGAAACAACAATGTAAATATAAAAAAGCGCCAAGAGGAACAAATTTTAAAACTAGTACGGACCCATAATGAGAAGAACACGACAAAGAAATGATATAAGAAGGACAGGAAGATCCAGGAAAGCTTGACTAAACAAGTAGCCTAGGAAGGAGGATGGAATAGAAAAAGAATACGACAAAAGAATGAAATAGCAAAGGATCGGAAAGAGCTTTAGAGAACATTAATTTTCCATACTGTTCCACTGTTCCTCTATATTTGAAATTATTCAAATTCTTTACAACAATTTGAATTTCCAAAATTAATAACATTGATTTTTAAATTCAAGGTGATTCATATCATATATAACAACGAAAAAAATAGTTTCAGAAAGATCGTAAGATGTTAAGTATATTCGAAAACGATAAAAAATGAGGTGGTTTATAAGTATTTCCATTCAATTCGTTTTGTTTTGATTATAATATGACATATCCTTGAAACTATACTATTTAGGCACCATTATGAAGCAAAAAGAGAAACTGTATATAAGTATACTCCATAAAAAAATATGCAACTTAATACAGAGCTGGTAATAGGGTAATTTTTGCCATATCACGCAATGCAATATCTTATAATTGAATTTTGTCTTTTTAGAAAGTTTGTAAAGTGATATATACATTGTGTGATAATACAGCATTGTTGTACGAATGATAAATGGTAGTAATGTTCATTTTCCAAAATATTATTTTGAATTATTCATTCGGAAAAAGTCGTTTGGATTACTTTGAAATCAATAATGTCGATAAATAATAGGGTGGTTAAAAAAATCAAATATTTTTTTCTCTTTTTGACAAAAACGTTTTATAACAGAAAGTGAAAATTGAATTAACTCCTTCGGGATTTATAAATTGAATTGAAATCTTGTAAATTAAATATCCGAAACGGTTTATATCAATGCACATTTAAGTTTGGACATGAATAACTTTGAGACGCTTAATTTAATTAAATAAATGTTTTTTGTAAAACGGTCAATTTTCTACAAAAATTTATATTTCTCGTTTCATCGCGCTTATTCGTTTAGAAATTTTAAAATAAGCAACTAAATGATGAGATTTACGAAAAAATGTGAGACACATGTTTTGTAAAAGTGATGTTTGTCTGCACGATCAACAAATTATTGGATATGAGGATTCTAATAGACTGAGTAGAAAAAGTAGAAAACTGTTAAGTGGAGGGTCTTCCCAGGACCAAAAACAATGACTATTCAACTTTTTATAAATATGACACATCAATTCACACCCGGAATAAAAAACAATCAAAACAATGGACTGAAAAAGGAGAACCAATTCAAAAGAAGACAAAGACCGTTCCATCTGCCGGCAAGGTTATGGTAACAGTTTTTTTGGGATGCGTTTGGGATAATTTTCATTAACTTTCTTCAAAAAGGAAAAACCATTAACGGCGAATATTATGCAAACTTATTGCAACGTTTGAACGAAAAGATCAAGCAAAGATGGCCGCATGTGACTAAGAAGAAAGTTTTGTTTAATCGAGACAATGCACCAGATCACACATCCGTTATTGCAATGGCCAAAATTAATGAATTGGGGATTGAATTGCTACCTCATGCTCCTTATTCGCCAGTTTTAGTCCCTTTGGATCATTTTCTGTTCCCAGCCCGGCGGTCAAAGATTATCCAAGAATGAAGAGGTGATATCAGCAATTAATGGCTATTTTGAGAAGCTTGACGATTCTTATTATGAAACGGGTATCGAATTTATTGAACATAGAAAAAGAAAAAGTGTTTTTTTCTTTGTTGGGCTAGGTATTTCTGAGGCTATCATCGTAAAAAGAACAGACCTAATGTATGAGAATTACAGAGACATAAATGAGGAAATGGAGAAAGAAAAAATTGAATATAGAGAAAAGAAACAAACGATATATGACATATACATTAAGGAGCTGAATAGAAAGTAAAATAGAACAGAAATAATAATTACATGTTACATATATAGATTTAAAAGTTGCATCCGACTCACTACATAGAGAAATATGGGATAGTGTGAAAAAACTAGAAAAACAATGACCATTCAACTTTTTATAAATATAACACAAAATAATATGATGATAGTTCACAATCTTCAAAAAAGTCGCACTTGGAATATATGAAAAAGACTAAAATTAAGCTAAAGCAAAAAAGTTGGAGGAATTTGGAGGTCAAAGGAAAATATGTTTATACTCCAGAAATTTTAATGATGTGGTTAACCACTAAAAAAAAGTAGTGTATGACTTATACGCAAAAAATGTCTGCCTTGTACGTACTGCTTGGATATTTCGATAATGGATGAAAAACAAATGACACGTGTAAAAAAGATAAGAAATCTCCAGATATACAACGAACAGATTTGAATGAAAGTGGAAGTTTGGAGTAGAAAATGTCGATCTTTTCAAATGAAATTTCTATCAGAATTATGCCTTGGAAATGATGAACGAAGTAAAAAATAAGGCACCTAAACATTTTTTTCAAAATTTAAACATTCAAGTTACCATACAATGAAAGTTTTAAGTGGATTTCCAATTCCACTTAATCAATCAGTAGTAAAATATTGGGTAGCAGAGTTTAAACGAGGCCGAACGACCTGCGAATACCATTATCGCAGTGGTCGACCAAATGAGGTAACGACTCCAGAAATGCTGAAGATCGTCGACTGAAAGTACGCGAGCTGGACGATATAGTAGGCATTTCAAAAAGTGCCGTACATCGTATATTAACTGGAAATTTTCACAGAGACTTGATGATGTTTCCATCGAGTGGATGGCAATGTTTCACAGAAATGGAGCCCAATTTTTGCGCTGTTTCAAAACCATGGATGGAACGTGACTTCATCATTTTACACCCGAAACGAAGAAAATAATCAAAACAATGGGAGAACCGACTCAAAAGATCTTTCCACCTACCAGCAAGGTTATGGTGTCTGTTTTTTTGGGATTCGCTTGGGATAATTCTCATTGACTACCTTGAAAAAGGAAAAACTATCAACTACGAGTATTATGCGAACCTATTGCACGGTTTTAGCGAAGAAATCAAGCATTTGATTCAAATAAAGTGTGGTTTCATCGAGATAATGAAACATATGAAAGCAAACAAGTGATTCAAGAATTTGGTGGTCAGAGAAAAATACGTTTTTAATTTTAATGATGTGGTTAACAACTAAAAAAAGTAGTATATTACTTATGTATGTATGTATTGCAGGGATCTTTAGAAAATGGATGAAAAGCAAGTGACATGAGTAAAAACAAAGTAAAAACTCCAAATCAATAGGGTATGAGCTAACAAAATGATAAACAGTGAACAGAATTGGATAAAAGTGGAATTTTGAAGTAGAAAGTGTCGATCTTTACAAATTTCTATCAGAATCATGCCCTGAAAATGCTGAAAGTTAATTAAAAAATAAGGCACCTAAACGTCTTTCTCAAAATTTTCTATTCCCAACAAAAACATTCAAGTTACCATACAGTGAAAGTTTTAAGTGGATTTCCAAATTATCTGATGCCTAAAAAACAAATTTCAGTACCCAACGTGAATAGGATACCAAAAAAAAATTGAATATACTTTATAGCAAAAAGTCGATTGTCTTTTCTTACAAATTAATTATTATCTTTTAAAAATACTTATAATATTGATGTGTATTCAAGTTTTCATCGTTTGTCGTGGCCACCCAACCCGCGCTTTTCTGAAGCTGTAGTCTCGAAAAGTCCGAAACAGGGCACCATCACAGAACAGTATTTATTCACACAGATATACACTCAACAGGTGAAAAAAGGTCTTAATTACCAATTGAAGTATTGTTTGTTGCATGATCTTGCAGATCCGCACCATTTCGTCTCCACCAACGGAGGACACAGTCGTCCTCCTCTTCTAGCGTGTTTAGTCACTTCTCGGCGACGTTGCATCTCTCCGATGCCGCAAGATTTGCTGCATGCGCTCCATGCCGACCAATCGGAAACTCGGCAATCACGTGGTGGACCTAAAGCAAGAAATAATAATGTTACTAATAGCAATAATAATGTTAATTAAACTTCTGTAATGTTTATACTACGTAAAAGCACTTACGGAATTTCTTCGGATAGCTTTTCTTAACTTTGTGGTATTTCTTGTGTTTCTTTTCTGTATGAGCCATATACGAATCGGCTATACTGTGCATTATGGCGTTTTTATTTCCTCGTGGCAAAACTGCAGGAATTGACGCAGATGTTGGAGTTGCGACGTCGTCTCCTTGATTTCTGAAATAAACGAAAAGTGAAGATGTAGGTGTTGAAGTGTTTAGCTAGAAGTTATTATCGAAAAACTGTAAACAATTTTAGCAATTAGTCAAGAGCTGAAAGTTGAGATCATCAATATGTTAATGATATCAAAATAAGTATCGCATGAATATCTTAAACATGCAGGATTTCATCACTAGAGGCAACACATTCGGAAACTATGGAATGAAAAAGAAGAATAAGAATGAATGGGCCGAAAGAACATTGGAATTTATCATAAAGCGGAGGGAACCAAAGACAGATCTTCGAAGAAAAGGTATTTTGGCAGGAAAATATTTTGTATATGAATAATATAATACGATGTCTGACATTTAAATAATGAAACTGATGTTGTAAAATTATCTATTATACGAGAATGTATTGATATCTAGTTAGACCAGACCAGTTCCATGTATAAACAAAATATTGCGTTACCATAGCAACGAACAATAACTTGATAGAAGTGTCAGTGTAAAGTTTGACGTCAAAAAAGTAAACCAGAGCTACGTAATAAATTAAAAGAAAAAAGATGTCCACCGTAATTGTGAAAATCGAAAAATTGGAGTATAGAGCCATCATTAAGTACCTGTATTTAAAAGGTTTGAGTGGTAAGCAGATTTACGAAGATATGATTAAGACCCTTGGTGATCAATGTCCTTCGTATGCGATGGTGAAAAATTGGACTGCAAGCTTCAAAAGAGGTAAATTTTCCATTGAAGATGATGACCGATCGGGGAGGCCAGTTTCTGTGCTAGTTCCCGAAAATATCGATGCAGTTCATGACATGATTTTATCAATTTTATCACACCGAAAAAAACCGATATTTGAAGCACTGAATATTTCATACGAACGCGTTCATCATATAGTTCACGTCAATTTGGACATGAGAAAAATTGCAGCAAAATGGATCCCCAATTGTTTGAATGTTGACCAAAAGCGTGCAAGGGTAGAAGCATCGCGTTCGATCTATGCTCGATTTGAAAACGATGTAGACTTCTTAAACCTAATTGTTACTATGGATGAGACTTGAGTACATTTCTACGATCTAGAAACAAAGCAACAATCGATGGAATGGCGACACTCTGGTTCTCCAACACCTAAGAAGTTTCGAGTCCAAAAATCTGCTGGAAAGGTTCCAGCTTCAGTTTTTTGGGATTACTATGGAGTAATCATGATTGATTTTTTTGAAAAGGGTAGAACAATAACTGGAGATAACTATTCGACATTACTGACCACTCTACGGGAAAAAATTAAAGAGAAAAGACGCGGAAAGCTATCCAAAGGTGTTTTGTTTTCGCAGGACAACGCCCCTGCACACAAATCATATGCTGCCATGCAAAAAATTCGTGATTTAGGGTTTGAATTACTAGAACACCCCCCTTATCCAACAGATTTGGCTCTCTCCGACTATCAGCTCTTTCCTCAACTGAAAAAAAAGTTTAAAAGGTCGTAAATTTTCTTCCAACAGGAGGTATTAAAAGCTATGGAGGTCTGGTTTGCAGAGCAAAAAGAAACCTTTTTTAGAGACGTTGCAGGTTCGTTGTAATAAATGTATCCAATTAAGAGGAGAATATGTTGAGTAATAAAATATTTTGACAAGGAAATTTTGTTTGGCTCTATAGTAGGCTAAGAATTTTTCAATATATCTTCGTATCTATCATACTTTCTTTTAACGTTATCTCTTTTCGCACTAATACAGGACTCTAGCAATTTTGCAGGAGTGCAGGTGTTGTAGCAACTTTGGAAGTGTACTACTTGCTCTTGTGAAAGGTTTTTCGGAATTATCTTTGTACAGAGCTTTCGTAAGACGATTTTTTTAAGCTCGCGCTCGATGGGGACTAGTACCATCTGAATATGGTCTCTGAATCCGATTCTAGGTTCTACTTTTCCAATAAGTTGGCATAAGTCAAGATAGTTTAGTCTTCTTTTTTACTGTATATATTAAACAGGACATTGAGGTCTTCAATAAGATGAGCTGGAGCTTTAATTTGATCTTAGCCGCAATTTTTACCGTTTTTCACCAGTAATCCTGGATGTCTTTGGCTAGAACCTCCAGCAGCATCCTCGTCATATTCACGTTCCTTTTACGCCGTTTTTGATTTTGGCAAGGAAAAAAGAGTCGCTTTGGCGAATAGGAGGGATGTTCGATTGAATCGATCGCTATCTTGATCCCTTTTTCAAATTCTATCAAGTACTTCCTCTTAGAATCCTTGTTTGATGGTGAAACTAGCTCCTTATGAACGACCCTGTGGTTGTCCAATAAGCAGATTATCATTGTTTCCAGTTTAAAATTGTGTGACCTTTTTTTGGTCTTGGATAATTTTGTGATAGCCACTGTTGACTTTGATCAATGTAGTACTGTAATAAAGAGCCCAAGCAGCAACCGTTTTTAATCTTCTGAAAACTTTTTAACGGCCATTTTTGCACCGAGCTTCCTCTTGATTGCCTTACGGTTTCTTGGTCGATACTTAGTTTGTCTGCCATAATTCTAACAGTTATGCTACGGTTAAATGCTTGGCAAGTGTCCACAAATCTAAGCGCGTAAGCTGGATGTTTGATGAGCTTATCGTCGACTCGAGCTAGTACCGATTTTCGAACGCACTTCAATGAGGGCTGGTGGCAAGCGCTTGCGACATATTTACACCTGACGCTTGTGAATTGTCGCTTTCAAGATGCATTTTGAATATCCACTTCTTCTCTTCCAAACTTCTCACTTTTTTTATTTTTATATACAATTATATAAAAAGATGTTGAGCTGATTGCAATAGACAACATAATTCCAACGTACACGTCCGATATATTGGTACTAGCACACTCACAAGCGTTTG
Source organism: Diorhabda sublineata (assembly GCF_026230105.1). Lineage (NCBI taxonomy): Eukaryota > Metazoa > Arthropoda > Insecta > Coleoptera > Chrysomelidae > Diorhabda > Diorhabda sublineata. The sequence continues at coordinate 4,641,998 of NC_079482.1, forward strand.
TGAAGACTTGAGGCTTGTAGGTATTTGATCAAGTCGTGCAAACGTAGTATTTACCGACGATTTTGATGGATGGAGTTTGTATGACGCACCTTTACGCTTTCACGAGTTTCTGGAACATTTTATGCGAATTGTGCACAGTCCATAGAATCTTAACACTAACAAACAGTTTTTTTATTCCAAAGTTACCACTAGCGCAGCAGAGAACCAGTCTAACTATTCGATTTTCAAACAAAAAAACTGAAATTAATATCAGCTGTTTTTTTCTTATTCAAGAAGTTGATGAATTTGATAAACCCATCCACTCTCTATCTGTTTCATGCACACTCTTGTCGTTAAGCTCCTTTTTATTCGAATAAAAGGAAAATGAATGAGAAAAACTCTTGTTGAATGCAATGATATCTTCCGAGCGTTATAGTGCCACATTTTTACGTAATAAAGGCATCGTCGTAAAATGGTTCGGAACAGTTAAAGGGGATGGGGTAGAAAAGTCGAGAAAATAAAAATAATTCATTTAGTACCACGATAAAATCTTTATAGTTAAATTATCCATAACAATAGAAATTCATCACTGATTTAATTCTAGAAGATTTATGATAGGACATCATCAATTCTGTCGTATATTTCTGTGACTTTTATAGCACAATTAAAACTGTTTATTATCGTCTTCTTTATCTTTGCATGTATCTTCATTCCTAGGTACATTTATTGATCAAACTTACCGTCTCAAAGCCATTTAATGTTACGAGTTCAGTAAATATTGTTTATATGTCCTTGTAATTTTTACAGAAAATGTAGTAAGTTGGAGAGATCATCATTGGTTTCACGTTAGGGCAATGTTAGCTTAAACTACATCGGCGCATTTATTTAATGTGGTGCTCCGCTCCATTTTGGAACGCATTTTATGATCACGTACAAAAATAAGTACGAACTTCGATCAAATAACTGAAACTTGCGTCTGCCTCCTAATAGATATGTAAGAGGTGTTCCACGTTCCCAAAAAAGGATGAAATCCATCGTGACCCACCCAAAATAGCAGTACAATGAATTCGAAACATTGCTAAAAACGCTGTTCCATCTCCAGTTCAAATGATGTTCATTTTGGAACGCATTTTATGATAACATGCAAAAATCAGCACGAACTTCCATCAAATGACTGAAACTTGCGTCTGCCTCCTAATAGATATGTAAGAGGTGTTCCACGTTCTCAAAAAGGGATGAAACTCATTGTGACCCACCAAAAACAGCAGTACAATGAATTCGAAGCATTGCTAAAAACGCTGTTCCATCTCCAGTTCAAATGATGTTCATTTTGGAACACATTTTATGATAACATGCAAAAATCAGCACGAACTTCCATCAAATGACTGAAACTTGCGTCTGCCTCCTAATAGATATGTAAGAGGTGTTCCACGTTCTCAAAAAGGGATGAAACTCATTGTGACCCACCAAAAACAGCAGTACAATGAATTCGAAGCATTGCTAAAAACGCTGTTCCATCTCCAGTTCAAATGATGTTCATTTTGGAACACATTTTATGATAACATGCAAAAATCAGCACGAACTTCCATCAAATAACTGAAACTTGCGTCTGCCTCCTAATAGATATGTAAGAGGTGTTCCACGTTCTCAAAAAGGGATGAAACTCATTGTGACCCACCCAAAACAGCAGTACAATGAATTCGAAACATTGCTTAAAACGCTGTTCCATCTCCAGTTCAAATGATGTTCATTTTGGAACGCATTTTATGATAACATGCAAAAATCAACACGAACTTCCATCAAATAACTGAAACTTGCGTCTGCCTCCTAATAGATATGTAAGAGGTGTTCCACGTTCCCAAAAAAGGATGAAATCCATCGTGACCCACCCAAAATAGCAGTACAATGAATTCGAAACATTGCTAAAAACGCTGTTCCATCTCCAGTTCAAATGATGTTCATTTTGGAACGCATTTTATGATAACATGCAAAAATCATCACGAACTTCCATCAAATGACTGAAACTTGCGTCTGCCTCCTAATAGATATGTAAGAGGTGTTCCACGTTCTCAAAAAGGGATGAAACTCATTGTGACCCACCAAAAACAGCAGTACAATGAATTCGAAGCATTGCTAAAAACGCTGTTCCATCTCCAGTTCAAATGATGTTCATTTTGGAACACATTTTATGATAACATGCAAAAATCAGCACGAACTTCCATCAAATAACTGAAACTTGCGTCTGCCTCCTAATAGATATGTAAGAGGTGTTCCGCGTTCCTAAAAAAGGATGAAATAAAATCGAAACATTGCTAAAAACGCTGTTCCATCTCCATTTCAAATAACGAATCAGTTCGAAACTCGATCAAATAACTGAAACTTGCTCCTACTTTTAATAGATACTTAGAAAGTTTTGGAAGTCATTGGAAGAGCACATAACTAGTAAACCTTTTTTTTTTTGGAAAGCAAATCAAGTTAACCTGATTCTATTTTAAAATTTGGCAGTTTTTATAGCGAATTTCATAGTGTGGGATGCCGTCTCAATTTAAGAAAGATTCATGGTTATACCCGATGCTATATTCAGGTTTTCAAGCATGTTGAAAGTTCTTTGGGAGTCGCAGGTGCCTTGATTCTACTTTAACACTTCTGCCTTCGCAGTTCAGCTTCTTATAAATATTATTCCAATATTGCGAGGAGAATAAGCAATCGAATCCTCTTTGTTCACTATCACTTTTATAGTGATCGAATAATCGTTGAATCTGACCTATATGATGTCTGTTTAATTTGATCGAAAACCTCTTTGTAGTTGACGAATGTAAGACATGGAGCTTTGTACGATTAGAGCTCGTACTGTGGAAATAATCTTCTAAATACTGGTTATTCTATAGGTTGATATAGGTCTAACTAGTTTTTGAGTTTCTACAATGGTATTGGTGAGGAATTCATGCATTTAACGAATTGATCACTTTTTTGAACTGCGTTATGACATGCTTTAGATAGACTTCTCTATTCATGGTATTTAATAAACCAGACATTAAAGGTTTAACCAAGACGATCTTCTCCAAGCGTTCAATTGTTTCAATTATTATTCATTGGAGTCTCCATTTTGTCTGTCGCCATATGGTTATGCTGCTCTGCTATAAATTTCCATATAACCTTCATAAATTTCTCACGTATTTGTTCCAAAATCGTGTTTTTGGAAACGAGAAATATCAAAATTGTCAAAGTTACTACTACTCCTTCCATCTTTTCGTTACTGTCTGTTTTTAGAAAATTTTCTTTTTCCTTCAATCAGATCTTCCGTTTCCTGTTCGCAAAACTCTTCGGTCTTCAAATTTTCCATAGAAATGGCGTTACGAAGAATGAAATATGTAAAGGCAGTGAAGTCGATGTGTCCCTGTCTATTTTGGTCTACCTTCCATCGTTTTTCTGAAAAAGTGATTATGATGATATTTTTCTAACAGCAGGGGATGTCCCCACGTGGAAAAATTTTGCACAGCGTGGGAAAATATGAGATAGCGACCATTCCGCTGGGCGTACGCCCCCGCATAGTATACAGAGGGTATATATTATCGAGGGGACGTACTGAACATATTATACAGGGCGCATCGAAAAGAATAGATGTCAAAAAAGGCAATATTTCACTATAAATTTATCAAAAATCTAAAATATGTTTGATAAGAAGTGCTTTCGTTATAAGCACAATATGTAAAAATCAAAAATGCAAATTTAATAATTATGTAAATGTTATTATTAATGCTTCTAAATGTCTTTCCTGTTTTAAAATCAATTTTTTATCTTTCTTTCAAAAATTATTGAAGAAAAACTTATTTTAAAACAGAACAGATCTAAAATTAACACTATTTAGAAACATAAACGTATCAAAAGGTCCAAGAAATAAGAAATTCATGTTATTATTTACATCGTGTTTGACATTCTGTCCTCCACAGCGTAAAAATCATTTTTTAGTGGCGTAGTCGAATATGGAGTCGATAAAGTGAATTGTTTGAAAATTCTTGGTCTCGGTTTTAGCTTCGGATGTAATTCTTGTTCTTCTCGTTCTTCTTCGATTGCTGTTTGAATATCGTTATTGCCATTAAAAACGTTTATAGAATTGTGAGGTAAATGTTCCATTTTCAAAACTTCGTATTGGTTTTCGTCTTCTTCGTGATGAAATACTTCGCTCAGCTCGTATTCTTTCACCTGAAACAAACATACATAATGTAATTTAATGGTATCTAATTATTTAAAAATGTTTCCTTAGAATCTGAGTCGAATTTCAGGTAATATTAAGGATCGTCAACGTCGCAAAACGATATTAATAACGAATTTAGAGGTAAAAGAAATTTCGTATTTTATAAAAAAAAAGATTGCAATAAACAATGAACTACAGACGATAATGTTGATAATATTGATAGTATAACTAGTAAAAAGCAAATGACAAAAATGAAGAATAATTTTGAATCTATATTGATGGGAAAATGACCGATATGTCACTAAAAGACTATTTTGAATATTAAGAGATACAAGATCCAGAAAAAATCTTGAATATCGTTGAAGAGTTTATGGAAACATTGAGAAGAAATTTAGACGACGGTAGATAGAACAGCGATTGATGCTGATTGATGATTGATGATGATATATCAGGGAAAGGTAAAATAAAAGTATATAATCAGGAAAAGGGAGGAAAAAGTCTATTTTGGATATTAAGAGATAAGAGAAGACATAGGAAGAGATTTCAATGTGGTAAGAGAGACAAGAGCAGAGGAGATTGTATCTAAGATGTCTATGTTTTTTTAACCCAACATCTCATTATCTGTAGAGACTGTATCAGAAAATCTTCTAAACCCACCAAGTACAACATCCAAAATGAATCAGTGAATAGTTATACGATATTCTAATAACGAATAAGAAGATAAAAGACGGAAGTAGTGAGGACAGAGGACCACTAGAGGAGTATTTTGAATACCAAGAGATGAGAAAAGAGCCACACCAACTAAACTCAACATAACCTGGAATCCTTCTAGCTTTATCATCAAGATTCACTACTTAAGGACTATTTTGGTCACTAAGATACGGAAAAAGTTCCAAAAAGAGACAATAATGTCGAGAAAGATGGGAATTGTTCGAAGACACATAATGGAGTCTAATTTTGGAAAGCCCTGGCAGCTAGTGAGAGCCAGTGCCTGCCAGATATACGTTAAAGTATGAAAGCTGAAAATTTTTTGCGTATTCTCACTAGTGTAGGGAACAATGTTTGGGGGGTTACAAACTTTGAGTAACGGTGCCTTCGGTAGGTATCAGGTAATCAAGGTGCGCAGTACCTGAGCTCTTTCAAGACCAGTCATTATTCAAAAGGTCAAACCTATCCGAAGGATCTAACACTCGCGGTAGAACGCGGTAGAAGGTCAAATATTACTGAAAAATTATCATACCATTATTTTTAAATAACCAAACATATTCGAAGGGTTAAACACTCCCTTAGACTGGATAAAACCTACCTAGAACTATACATGAGAGAGCATCAGAAAACTGTTAACTGTTGAGTTAAGTGAATTTAATACGGAAAAAGTTATTTATTCCGTACATAGAAATATAAATGCACAGAATTGCAAACGTTTATTACCACTTTTATTAAATTCATCAATCCTTTAAGTCAAACAATACCTACAGATCAATTAATCAACATTTCCACTGGTAAAGCAGCGTCTAATCAAGTAGAAAATTTTTTGGATTTATAGAAGATAGGCGATCAAGGAAGACATACTTTTATAACTGAATGTCGAACAAATATTAGTAGATTTGAGAGTATTAAAAATATTCCATTTAAAATTTTTAGTTGTGGTTAATGAGAAGAATAAGAAAGTTCAAATAGGAGATAAAATACAAGAAATAAATATCCAGATTTATTTGGACGTATGGTTGGATTATCAATAGATTTTAATATCGATATATCTAAAATTCTTTCATATCCAATAACACCAGTGCCTATGTCTATGTGTCGTCATCTAGATTGTACTATTTGTAAAACTGAAAAATCTGCATTAATGAAACATTTGGAAGAAGGAATTGAACACCAATCACCTCTTCACATAGATGTAATAATTGATGGTTTCTTCTTATTGCATACTATGACAGAAGTTCCAGAGACGTTCGCATATATCTCCAAACAAAATTTTACAAAAGTTTTGTAATTTTAATGAATCGCGAATTGATATAATATTCGATCAATATTTCACGCCATCAATCAAAGATTACGAAAGAAGTCTCCGTCAAGAATTTTCAAAAGTGGATTTTACCATTACTGGACCTATCAAGTTCGACCCTCTGGTCTCACAAACGAATTGAAAAACTCTAAATTTAAGGAAGCTCGTATTGATTTCTTCATATTACATTGGGCAAGTGATGAAGTTGCTCCATTAATTGGCAATAAAGTAGCTAATGTTAATTTCCAAAAGTGTCATTCGTTCGTTACTAATAATGATGATAAATTGAAATGCATTCACTTGAAGATCTTACATGTCGAGATCATGAAGAACTAGACACAAAAATTGTATATCATTTTTGCAACATCGAGTATGAGGCGAATATCGTTATTAGAGCTAGCGATACTAACATCGCTGCTATAATACTTGGTCAAATGGAAATAAAATACATACATACACCTAATCAGGTTGAAACAAGGTTAATCTTATTAGGGAAAACCTGATGAAATTCGCGTTTGGAATGCATCAATATAACCCTAGTAAAAATAAATTAGATTACCATCGGGTTCCCTGATCATATCTGTATAAAGAACCTCTCAGGATCACATTACTAAAGAGAAAAATATTTCTTATCAAGTTATCCTGATAACGTCCACACTAGGATCACATTAGGTTGACCCTATTGAAAATAAATGAATTTTTCTTCAGACTTTCCTGTTTATATCCGTGCAAGGAATCTCTAAAGATCATCTTTCTTCTTCTTACCAGGTTATCCTGACGAGGTCCACACTAGGATCATATCAGGACAACCCTATATGAAATAAATGATTTCCTGATCATGTCCATACAAAGAAATCTCAAAAATTAATTTTGCTTGTATGAACCTCTTCGTCCTATACAAACCAGAAAGAAAATCTAATGAATATGCTAGGACCATTTAAAGTAATCCTGATCAGAACCTTACAAGGTCATCCTTATAAGGATCTTGTGAGGCACTTCTGATCAGTATCATATCATCTCTTGATAAGGATCTTTTAAGATAAACCTAGTGAGGACCTCATTAGTGATTTATGTTACATCCCCATCAGATCTTTATCAGGTTATCCTGACCTTTACCTTATCCGGTTTCTGATTTACCTGATAGGTAAGTCCTTGTCAGGTTCTTACAAAAAATTCTAGTCGGGAGTTTGAGATATGCATGTCGATCCAGTACATAAACGAAATGGAAATAAAATAAGATACATAGATCTCACAACAATTCATAAAAATCAAGGAAATGTAATATGCAAAAGTTTGCCTGCACTTCACGCTATGACAAGATGTGATTATAATCCTGCTTTTTCAAAAAAGTCAAGCCTTTTAGATTGTTGAAGAAAAAAAGAAAAATATCAACAACTCTTTGCTAATTTTGCCAATGTTGATTTTCATAATGAAGAGGAAACAACTATCGCTTTCAACACGGTCCAGCAGTTCATCTGTGATTTATATAATGTAGCAGGCATATATGATGTAGATGCAGCGCAACTCCAATTGTTTATTGATACCGAATTTACATCTATACAGCTGCAGATCTAAATGAATCATTTCAAATAAAATTAAGAAATTTCGACGTGAGTAATCTACCACCTTGTATGAGTGAACTCATTCAGCACGTTTTATGAACAAAATATATTGCAAGCATTACAACCCAGAAGATTAGGAATGGATGGTCAATGATGACAACCAATTTGGCTTTAAATGGTTCGAAGGCGATCAATTACCTAACTGTTAATTATAAAATTTAAACTGTAGGAATACTCTCTAAAATGCATTCTTGTACCTGAGCAATGCTCTATCAGCGCATTTGACCTTCTACCGTGTCTGGTGGAGTGTTAGACCCCTCGGATACGGTCTGGCCTTTTGAATAATGACTTAGTATAGTCATTTGAACACTTTGTGTGAATTTCAGTTTTTATAATTTAATGTGAGAGAGCTCAGGTACTGCGCACCTTGATTACCTGATACCTACCGAAGGCACTGTTACTCAAGGTTTGTAACCCCCAAACATTGTTCCCTACATCAGTGAGAACACGCAAAAAAATTTTCATTTTTTATTCTTTAACCCTGAGATCAATAACAGGACATAAGAAATGAGGGACATGTGCGATATTCAGGATGTAGTAAGATGGGCAAGGAGCCTCAGAAGAGAATGGAGAGACCATGTTGACAGAATGCCAAATGAACGGTTAGCAAAAATTGTAAAGGAAAAGAAACCAGACACAACTCGACCTCCTGGACGACCACCTATAAGGTGGTATGAAAGGTGGTCCTCAGCATCCCAACTACTCCTGGCAAACCTTTGATGAAAATACAGGACCTAGTCCTAACTAAAGAAGAAGAAGATTCTTTAACGTATGTCTGGCAGGCATTGACTCTGAGTCTACTACTACAATACGTAAAGAAATTTTTTACCGACTTTAGTGTGTATGAATGAGAGAAGCTCGTGACAAAAAGCCTAGTAAATCGAGCACAGTGCACACAACAGAAAAGCGTTTATGAATTTTAATCCGTTCGGGTGTTGGCTGGGATTGTGCATGGGCGACCAGAGCAATGGATTATTCATCAAAAAAAAAAACGTGCCAGCGGATTCATCATTTAAAGTTCAACAGCAGATACATTGCAACCCTTCAACATCTTCCACAGTCCGGATATAGCTCCGACGGTCTTCTGACTATTCCCTGAGATATAAGTGCGAAAAAGAAACGAAATAAGTCGATTGAGTCTGTTCACCGGTAGATGTTAACATCACCAGATTTCTAGCCTTACTATTAGGAGTGAAAGAAGCGGTGCCGGTGGAGTAAATATATGGCACTCTGAGGTGGTTACCATGAAATGACTACTATCAAATTCTCGATATTTAATTGTCAGAAATTGACCAGAAATCATTTTTTTAACCAGGTATAATAGTGTGACGAGTATACAGCCGCACACTATCTATCAGCGCCAGTCATTTAATGTGGTGGACTCTATAAAACATAATTTCATCTGTAATTGGGTAACAGCTTGTGAATTATTATTTCAGATGTTTCTAAAAGGAATTATCCATAACTAGTAGAAGTATACCAACAATTCGAATGGTTAAAAAGATTGCTGTGAAGTTTTAGTTGTTAAAGTGTTTTAATAAAGTTTTAAGTATGAAATTAACAATTGTATCCAAGAACTTTATCCGATAAACGTAGCAATATCTAAAATATATTAGTGATTGGTGAACTTATAGTATTAAATAAAAGCACCGCACTAATATTACTTTTATCCTGAAAAACCATTACCCTCCTTTATTACAACGATTTAATTCATTAAGGTGAGTGGCTTATATGGAACGAAATAACGCATATTGGATTTTCTTGTGCTTTTGGTTTCCTTTCAGAAAGCGGAAAACGGCTTTATCCGAACCCCGGCAAGTAATAAGTCTGTTAAGGAAAGATAAACAATCCCTCTCCCTTCGTTTGCTCTTTTCAGGTTAGATCATGAGAACTATGATAAATAGCTGTCTGCTCTCCGACGTATAGTAACGTGCCATATTCACAAAATGCTTTTAAGATGAGATAGTATGGGTTTCAGCGCTCAATTCCTCATATTCGACTGAAAGATATTTCTTTTCATGCAAATTAAGTAACTCTTCTAATTTGAAAATAGACCAAAATGCCATATCATTTATAGTTTTCTCAATAAAATTTTCGGTATGATTTTATTCTTGAAAATAAATTAGAGTCTCAGATATGATCGATGGAAATAACCAAGATTTCATTCTATGACGGAAATGTTGGCAAAAAATTAATCAAAATGAATCAAGAATACTTTGCCAAAATTCCAGGTGTTAAATATTTTATGTCATTCGATAAGAAAGTGACGATTTTATGGCCTGAAAAAGATTTCATTATTCGAGGATTGTCTCAGAAGTATCTGGCCTGACCTAGAGATGGCGGTAGTTGCTTGAAAAATATTAGAAAGTACACAATCTTACAGTATATGTTTCAAGTTTGAAGACGCCACGTTGTTTAATATTTGCTTGGTAGTCACCAATAGTGAATGTTTTCAGTGAAATTGGTCATCGTATGTGAGACAATAGTGATATTTGAAAAGTCTTGGCTCAACCAAAATAAAAGCTGAGCTATATTCTACTCTAGGTGAAACTGCTCCTACGTTATCATCAGTAAAATAATGGGTAGCAGTGCTTGAACGAGGTCCTACAATTTGTGCAGACCTGCATCGCAGTGGTCGACTGAATGAGGTGACAACTCCAGAAATTTTGAACAAAATCTACTAGTGCAGCTGTGCACAAGATGGGTACCGCATTTGCTCACAATAGAACGAAAACAGTGTCGTTCCATATAGTGTTTGGCAATGTTTTCCAGAAACATATCCATGGACGAAAAGTCAAGATGAGAACCGCCTACTAAGTTCTAAGTTGAACTACTACGGACAATAATAGGTCATATTCTACGTAATTACAGAAGATGGAAAAAAGAGACTGAAGAGAATGTTCACCAACCAAAAGAACATCTTCATGCTGGTAACCGAAAAGATAGCTAGAAAGCTGGTCCTCGTATTCCAGAAGAAGTCTGAATCTTCGCTTTAAGACAAAAGAAAAGAAAAATTCCCAATAGCAAAGAAAGAACAAGAAAGCCGATTTTTTGCGATGTTTTATAACCATGGATGAAACGTGGATTCATCACTTCACACCCGAAACAAAAAAACAATCAAAACAATAGACTGAAAAAGGAGAACCGGCTCCAAAGAACGAATAGACCGTTCCGTCTGCAAGATGCACAACGTTTGTGTGAAGAAAAACGGCTTCATTTGGCTAAGAAGAAAGTTTTGTTTCATCAAGATAATGCATCAGCTCACACATCCGTTATTGCAACGGTAAAAATTAATGAATTAAAATTTGAATCGCTACCTTATGCACCCTATTAGCCAGATTTAGCTCTCTCGGATTAATTTCTGTTCCAAGACTTGTAAAAATAGCTCGGTGGTCAAACAATGAAGAGGTAATGACTATTTTGAGGAGCTTGACGATTCTAATTATAAAAAGGGCATTGAACATCGCTAGGAAAAGTGTATGGAGTTAAAAAGAGATTACGTTGAAAACTAAATATATTTTTGTCCATGATGTTTGTGTTTTTTTTTTGTTGGGTCAGGTACTTCTGGGACCTGACCTTTACATCTCTGATGTTCTTAATTAATAATTAACGTATTCGATGAAAAACGTTTCCTGATCATGATTTTTTTGAAAGGTGAGATCATTCAGAAGCGACAGATCTTTTGAAACCAGTGAATGGTGCAAGTATTTATTCCGCAATTCACAATTTTCGTGATAGTTTCGATCTGTTTGGGAAAGTGTGTAACTCAATGAAAAATGGTTTTTTACTTTTGGGAACCAGGTATTTATGCACGAATTCTTGGAAAAATGGTTTATATCAATTAATAGATTTATATTACCAAAGTCCAACTAGAATTATCTTCTCATTTCCTTGAAACATCACACACCTAATCAGGTTGAAACAAGGTTAATCTTATTAGGGAAAACCTGATGAAATTCGCGCTTGGTGTGCAATTTCCATCAGGTTCCCTGATCATGTCTGAATAAAGAACCTCTCAGAATCACCTTACTAAAGAGAAAAATATTTCTTATCAAGTTATCCTGACAACGTCCACACTAGGATCACATTAGGTTGACCCTATTGAAAATAAATGTCCATCCAAGGAATCTCTAAAGATCACCTTTCTTCTCCTTATCAAGTTATCCTGACGAGGTCCACACTAGGATCACATCAGGATAACCCTATATAAAATAAATGATTTCCTGATAATGTCCATACAAAGAAATCTCAAAAATGAATTTTGCTTGTATGAACCTCTTAGTCCCATACAAACCAGAAAGAAAATCTAATCATGAATGTGCTAGGACCATCTAAAGTAATCCTGATCAGAACCTTACAAGGTAATCCTTATAAGGATCTTATGAGGCACTTCTGATCAGAATCATATCATCTCTTGATAAGGATCATTTAGGATAAACCTGCTGAGGACCTCATTAATGATTTATGTTATATCCCCATCAGATCTTTGTCAGTTTATCCTGACCTTTACCTTATCCGGTTGCTGATTTACTTGATAAAATCCTTATCAGACCCTTACAAAAAATTCTCTCAGGAGTTTGAGATATGCGTGTCGATCCGGTACATAAATGAGTTGAATAGATAAAACAATAAATGGTTCTAGGTGGTTCTAAAATAACTAAAATAAATTTGTTTTAAACTCGTTATTATATTTTATAGATTATTACATCTAGCTGTAGGTAAATATAGTATCCAATATATGTATGTAAACCGATTTTAATGGAACAATATATATAAATGTAGATAGTTAATTTTAACGGGCTAATTAGTAAACCACCAAATGTAATTAAAACAATATACTCATAATTAAAAGAGTTGTATTGGTTAACTAACCTTGCATTAACAAATAATCGATCGATAATGTGGAATTTATGTAATATCGGTATAAAATTCGAGTAAATTTATTCCGAAATAAACTAATAATGGAAGAACTTCATCGCCCACAATCAATTATATATCCTATTTCGAAGGATTGTCATTTGAATTAAAATTGTTGCTCGATATGGAATTGAAATATTCATTTCAAAACTATATCAATTAGTTATGAAATCAATTGATCTAAAAGTCATTTAGTCCAAACTAGATAAGCACTCATTGTAATTATAGGGAAATGAATCAAAATACAGAGTGAATTTTATATAATGGAACGCCTCAATTATCTTGGAAACTGCTTGAAAGATTTTTATAAATTTTATATGTATTATAAGTTTTCATTAATAAAAAAAGTAGCCTCATCGCAAAACATTACTTAAAAAATTTTGATCGATTTGATTGTAGCATTTTTCCATAATAAAGTCTGCAAACTTTTCTCGTCTATCAAAATCGTCATCTGACAACTCTTGAGCCAACGTTACTTTGTATGAAAGGAATTAATTATCACGTAAAATTTTCGTTACGGATGTTTGTTCCCTGGATCGTATTCTAGTAGGACACAAACATCTAAAGATTTGTCTTCAGTTGATGCAGTTTTTCTGCGCCATGATTTGGATAAATCTTGTCCTGAACCAGTTTCGTTAAATTTTTTTACTAATTTACTGACAGTAGATTGTTATGGGTTTTTGGTTAGGATATAGATTATCAAAGATATTAAACGTTTCTTATTGTGACATAGAATATTGCCACCTCTCCGGATGCTTTTGGATGCCTTTTTTATAGGATATCACGTAACCATTCGCGCACAAAGAATTGTTCTGCTAAGTACTTTTAATTGATCAAATGAATAATAGTCGTATGGTGATAAATCGGAACTATAAGGAGGGTGTTTCAGTGTTTCTCAACCCAATTTGTTTAAGATTTCCATCTTAAACCGAGCTTCTTGCGGTCTTGCGTTGTCTTGCAGCCATATCATACTACGGATTGGAAGATTGGTATATCACGTGTGTTTTTAGGAGAATATCATAGAACTGTGCCTTCACATTTCGTTGTTCAGTAATAAAATCTTCCTCTCATGTCTTCTCATGTCCCTTGCTGACAGCGTAACCTTTCGCTTTAGCTGGCGCGTCTTCGGTTTTCTTTTCCTCCAGTCTGTTTATTCTCAGGAATTTAGTAGTGATGTACCCAAGTCTCATCTTTGATTAATATTCGATGCAATACATTTCCCCCTTTTTCTTCATACCGCCGTAGAAGATACGTGCAAACCAAGCACTACCACATCTCGGCCTTTTCGGAAAGAAATCGGAACCTATGTTCATACACTTGAGTCTTCCACCGAATTGCTCGATGAGTTGCCGCAGATTTTACATTATATTTGACCAAAAACGGATAATGATGTACTGCGCAATAAATCCTGGTATATCCTCCTCGCCCATGGCTATAAGTACATCAAATTGCGAGGTTACACGGTTCAGGCAGTTCGCAACAAACCAGGCTAACATAACAGCGATTTTTATATTTAAACTCTCGTATAATCACCTTGAAGATCGGTTAAGAAGCTCTATAATTCCCTTTCTGATACGAAGGGAGATTAAAAAATAATGTCAATGTCTAAAATTGAAGATTTAATCAATTATCTGATTAGATTCGTTGTCAACAACATTTTGTCATGTAGTGTGCAAATTTTCCAAGCTAGACATTTATGACTTTCCGAGTAGATAATCTGAACATGGCCGTATGAACATTATAAACATTTTAAATAGCCGTACAATTTTCGATTGAAGATCAATTATTCACAATTAAGATCTGCATTAGTGCATAAAGAAAAACAGTTCTGTATGGTGCCTTTACATGCGATGCTGGCTTTGTTCTCTTCGGATAGAGTATAGAGAACCCAAACACCTACTTTGTTCAATTTTCCAATCTGCTGGGAACATTCTTAGATGGTGCAACAAGTCGGTTAAAGTTAAAGAGAGTTTCTCGATTGTATGTCATAGATTAGCTTCCACTTCTGCCCTTAGCATATTGTTATCTAACGTTGTTGATATTCCTGATCGACTAAAGTCAGATAGATCAAAATTATCGACAACTTTGGTATTCACAAACGAGATAAAACCAAAAATTTTTTGGTCGCTACTGAAGTGAAACTAAATAGCCATTTATTGCCGGATATGTGTATTTGATATTTGGCTGGTTATTTCACTTGAAATTGCAAAAAACTAACAAGTCACAATAACTTCAAACTGCCAATAAATGAAAGTTTCTTCGAGATTTACCTTTTGAATAGATCTCTAGAAGTGTTTCAAAGTTACACCATAAAAATTCGCGTTCTAAGCCACCCAACACATCTTTGGACCCAAAAAAAGCTTTGACGTTGTTGAATGTTCTTTTATCGGGATAATAAACGCCGAAACCTACTAGTAACACGTCACAACACCCTACGCCACGTGTCGAATATGAGTGCATACGTTTTTAATTCAATTGTCTGCGTACACACTCAGCCTATCACATGTCACACCACGCCACGCCACGATATCATTGACACGTGGCGTGGGATGACGTAGTGTCTTGTCAGTGGGTTTCGGCCTTTAATAGCTATGTTTACGTTGCTGCAACTAGAGATCTAAGGTGTAGATACGTAGCTACCTATTGTACATTCTAACAACTCCCCGCATTATATAGGAGGTTAAAAAAACAACATACACAAATAATTCTCACTCTCAATACTTGTTTGGATACTGACCTTGATAAATTGGAAGGTTCCTATAGGCGGTAGCCTTTTTAGATAAGGATAGAAAAATGATCCTGCAGGATGAGCTGGATAATGCGCGGTGATTTTGTATATTTCTCCTTGAGGGTCGGTGGGCCAGTTCGGTGCTGTAAAGGTGAAACCGTTGTCTGTTCCAGCGTCGATCGGATCAACCTATAATAGAAATGTCTATTCAACCAAAAATATTCTGTATGAATTGAATCTACAAGGAAATTTTGAAAACTGCATCTTCTCGAAGATTTGAATTAACAACATTCCTGGTATGATGTACCATTGAATTTTGTGAGAAATTTTCGTTCATTATTTTGTAAGGAATCTAAAATGTTTAAATGTCCAAAAAAATCTATTATTCCAAAAATAACGAGTGAGTGACGATATTTTGAAAATTTATTATCAGCAACTCTTCTGTTTTGTGCAGTGGTATTAATTTTTTAGTTTAGGCACATGCACATGCCCAATTTATATATTATTATAATCATATATAATCATTAAGAAATTTTTAGTATTCAGTGGTTACAAAAAATACATATATATTCCTAATAGCTATAGTAGCCCAACTTATTTTTAAATAAAATGTAAATAAATGATAATAGTACCCAATATATTAGAAGTTCAGTCAAAATGAACACTTGGCAACCACGCTTCTATACACCGAATACCAAGTTGAGAATATCTACAAATATATCGAATTTGCGACAAATCGATTATCTATTACAACGATCCAATAATAACCGAGATAGCATTGACTTGGTCGAAGCTTTTGTAGTACCTATTTTTTCCGCGAGTTGTTAAATAGCTCAATTTATTACCAGTTTTATGGAGGCTGTGTTACATAAAGTGTCCATCAAATTCTTTACGTTAGGGAGGGCGCTACTATCGCATGAGTGTAAATTTTAAATAAAGCGACGACTCTAGTCATTCGAAATTTTTTAACAGTGCATATTCAAATAGGACGGATTATAATTTACCGTCTACAAGCGGACAGTTTTTAAGCTAAGCTCCCATATGAGATGGTACTCCTTACTTCTACCCTCCATAACCAGTTCAGTTATGCCTATGACATCGACATGGCTTGTTCTATTAGTCTGCACTGATAAATATCGTTACTTCGTTCTTGTCTCGTTTTTATGATATCGTTTGGTGACAAACCTCATTGAGGACTTCCAAAACGATCGTTTATTTGCAAGTGTTAACAATATTGTGCAACAGTGTTCGTTAAATAATAGCGGGTTTCTGGCAGACAGGAGACTGGTTCTTTTACCATGACAAAACACACATAGCTAATTACTTAAGCTGCCCCATGCACTGATCTGGTCCCGTATGACTTTTTCTGGTGTCCACTAGATTCCAAAACTTTGAAGGGGTGAAGAAAAAAGTTAGGAAGAAGTTGTCAGTTACTTCTACAAAAAATGTTTTGAAGCTTCGGTGGACAAATGTAGTATTTTGTGAATTAAATATATTTTTGGAAATAATTTTGGTTATCATTGGGTCCTCGCCGACATCGGGGTATCAAACGTTACATAAACATCAAAAATTTCTTGTTTATCCAATTTCAAATAACAAGTAATGTAATTTTTGCATATGTAAATTAGGATACGTCACTTGCTATTGAGAATTTTCCAGCTATATTCTATGTTTTTCCATTTCTTTTGTCTTCAAGCAAAGCCTTCTCCTGGAATACCAGCTTTCTAGCTACGTGTTTCATGATCTGCCTGAAGGTCTTCTATTGGTTGGTGAACATTCTCTTCAGTCTCTTTTACACCTTCTGTGATTACGTGAAATAGGACCTAATGTTGACCGCAGTATTTCAACTCAGTAGGCGTGTGGTAGATTCGTTTCTTATCTTGACAGATCTCATTCTGATCTAGTACATTCTTAATAGACATCGTAGGTTTTTTCGAGATCAACAAATACAAGGTGAGTGGCTGAATTTCTGGATTTACGTTTCACTAATATTTGGTGTGAATTTACCGTCCTCAACGTCTTACTTAAGCGCTTCCATATGTCACTTAGGCACTTGAAGTTCCATTAACTTATCGAATTACTCATCCTTATTTTTATTTCATGACTTGAATATTATTTTATTTGTGAAGGCAATCCGGTCCCAAAAGTCCAAATCAGGTTACTTAGATTTCGTTTAGATTTCTGCTCCTAATAATGATGACAACGAGGTACGATGATGGCACAATAAAGAAAAACACAAAAAAATTCGGAAAAAATTTATTTCTTGTTCATCGTACATACACTTTTCCCTACAATGTTCAATAAGTTCGTTACCCTTTTTATAATAAGAACCGTCAAGCTCCTCAAAATAGTATTTTTTCAAGTCTGGAAACAGAAAATAATCCGAGGAGGTTAAATCTGGCGAATAGGGTGCATGCGGTAGGAATTTAATTTATTTAACTCATTATTTTTGACTTCCGTTATTGTAATGGATAAAATATTGATAGTTTTTGCTTTTATAAATTAGTAAATGTGAATTATTCCAAGTGAATACCAAAAAAACAGCGCCAAGACCTTGCATGCAGATGGACGATCTTTGCTTCACTTAGAACCGGTTCTCCCTTTTCAGTCCATTGTTTTGATTTATCTTTAATTTGAGGTGTGAATTTATGGACCCACGTTTCATCCATGGTCGTGAAACATCTTCACAATGCTTTTTTTGTTCCATTGTGAGTAAACGCGCACTGCTTTCTTACCGCCCTTTTTCAAATGTCTACTATGTCTGATAGCTCGCGTACTTCCAATCGACGATAATCCAGTACCACTTTTGGATTCTCTTGTCACCTCATTTGGTCGACCACTGCGATATTTACCCAATATTTTACTGCTGATAACGAAGGAGTAGTCTCATCCAAAGCAGAATCTGCTCCTACGTTCCCGACTAATGGCTGTCAAACGAATACTAAAAACCGGTGTCTCCAAATTTGGAACATATAATGTCTAGATTGTCTACTTTCAAATAAAGTGGTATTTTGCAAGCAGCTACCGCCACCTCTAGGCTAGGCCAGGTACTTATGGGACTAGCCTTGTACTTGAAGCTCTTAAACGGATCCACTGTTTTGCAAATCTTGGTTATTGTGATATTATTTAAATATGTATTCGAGACATCAACAACAAAAAGATTAATGAAAACCACAGAGATGAAAAAACTGCGAATCATCAAGGGAGTCACCCTCAGGGACCGAATAAGGAGTGATGACATAAGAGAAGAATTGGGCGTACAGGATGTGGTGAGATGGGTCAGGGCACGAAAAAGATTCTGGAGGGATCACGTAGAAAGAATGCTAGAAGACAGATGAGGAAAGTGGGCTAAAACTCAAAGACCGAACACACGCAGACCTGTAGGCAGACGACCACCAAAGAGGTAGTACGAGAGCTGGAGCTGAGCTTCTTAGGACGGTCCTAGAGGAGGGCCAAACGTATAGGATTGAACAGGACCTAGTCCTATTGAAAGAGGAAGAAGAAGTATTCGGATTGTATCTGATTGTTACTAGTTTCAAATCGTATATCATTCTCTATAGACTAATTATATATTAATTAATACATTGAACTCAAATTGAGATGCAGGAAGATTTTATTCATAAAATATGTTGACTATATATATATTCCCAGTCCAAGCCAACAAAATCCGAAAGACTCTAAATCTTTCGTGGTTAGATACTCATAAACTAAGTTATTCCAATTCATTATTATATTCGCATAATACTCCGTTTAACAAAAAGACCTTTTATAATTAATCCGAAATAACAATAACTCCCTTAAAAGGGGTCTCTAAATGAAATTTTCCTTAATCCTGGATTCGACCATTAGCAATCAGACCTAGAATCGATAGTTCCCCTTGTTTGACGGTCCGGCTATCGAATCGACCCGTGTAATCCACCACTAATCCTTGTTTAACTCTTCGTTCAGGTGGAACCTATCGTCGCTGGAGGCGATTAACGAACAGAGTCTCTTTTAGTTTTTATTTCTAACACAAAACACAAAATAATGAAGAACAATTCAATATAAAATAGTCCTAATTATTATTTTCAAGATTCATAAAGATTGTTTTTCTTATTTCTTAAAAATTATATAAATATAATTGAAATATTGAGACCGATATTTTCATTTTTGACTATTAATTTCACATTTTGACGGAATCGAAGAATCTCATCACTAAAATCAAATCAAAAGTTACTGTAATTAATTTATATTGAAACTGATGTTCATTGTAAATGTCTACTTTCAATAGCAGATCTATTCAGAGTTGATTAATACAAGAACTGCTAATGATTTCCAGAAAATCTCTTGAGACTGCAAAATCTGCTTTATGTTCCTAATGGTCGGAATATGAGAGAAGAGATACGAAAAGGTTGAACAGTTATCCACTTATTAGTCCGGTCGAATTAGACGAAAAAATAAGAGTGAAGCTACATTCTCACCAAGCTGAAAATCAATAAAATGGCTTAAAACATAATTAAAAATGGAATTTCATAGTTCCCCATCATTTTATAGTTCCTCATCATTCCCCGTGTGGAAAAAATGTTATTCAAGGTCAAAGGTCAAAGAGTTTTTCGCGATTTTCAGCAAAACTATAAGTTTTATCAAAAAAATACATGAAATAAAAAGTGTAGATCATAAAATTATCTACAAAAATGTATCAACACTTTTTTTCCTACGAGTCATCGTTTCTGAGATATAACGATTCAAAAAATTGTAATTTCCAAAAAATACAACTCCAACTAAAAAAACTATTTTCTTCTTAAAACCAGGAAAAGCTCAACAACTAATTTCCATTATGCTGCAATAATTACACTACCTGATGGGTGGCGTGGAAACGTGTGTATATTATGATGATTACAGCTTTAACAACTTTTTGAATCATTATATCTCAGAAACGGTGTCTCGTAGAAAAAAAGTATTGATACATTTTTGTTGATAATTTTATGGTCTTCAGTTTTCGTCTTGAGTATTTTTATTATAAAACTTATCGTTTTGCTGAAAATCACGAAAAACTCTTTTTTTATCACACTAGGGAATGATGGGGACCTTTAAAATTTTATTTTTAATCATATTTTAAACAATTTTACTGATTTTCAGCTTGTTGGTAATTTATGTAACTTCGAATTTCTAAATTGATCGGACTATATAGTTTAGATGGTAAATTTAGAAACGTAGCGTAAGGATATGTTCAATTTTATGTAAATCCTTTGAGTATTGAAGATTATTTTCATTAAATTCGAGTCTTTTCAGTTTAAAATATGCTTGAAAATCATAAAATTGTGATTAGAAAACAAATAATATAAATAAAAATTGTTAGCAGAAATCGGTAAACGCCAGATTTGTAAAAATCCTCAAATCATAAGTAATTATTTTCACGTTGCCTAGTTAATTATAAAACAAAATCAATTCTGACAAAAAAAAAACAATTTGGTTTCAACGAATTTACTGTTTTAATGGTATACAATCAATTTGGGGCTCAAAGTAGGATCAAAAAATATCCATAAGAGTAAAATCGGACGACCTAGCGGCTTCTACGGCCTATTTTTATAGTGTTCATGGAGACTTACATTATATTTTAGTATGTGGGTTATCAAAGGATCCATAAGGTCTTCTATATAGTTTATATAAAGGTCACGAATGCCCACCAATACAAAATTGAGCCCGATGATCGTTAAAACATACAATTTTAGGGGCGTTTGTATAAGAAAATTTCTTGGTTTGTACCACGTAGTATCAGTGGAGAAAATCATAACTTGTTATTCCGTTTAAATCAAAAATGGTATACATTTTCCAATCCTCTTTCTCGAATATCCTTTTCGGTATCCTCCTTCCAACTTAATCTTGGTCTTCCCCTCTTTCTTCTTCCTCGTGGTGTCTAATTTAAAATTTGTTTGCGTATGCTGTCTCCAGGCATTCTTTGGAAATGTCCGTACTATCTTAACTGATTCACCTTAATGTTTTCTGTAATTCTCTCGTTTCTTATTTTTTCCAGTCTTGATATTCCTGCCGCGCGTCTCTAATAATCCATTTCTGTGGCTTCAAGCATTTTGACTGTTTTTTCTTTTAGAGGCCAGACTTCGCTACCATATGTTATTATACTTTTTATTTTGCTATTGTATATTCGATGTTTGTTTTCCTTGGATATTTCTTTGTCGTCCCACAATACTCTAATTAGCTGTCTTATAGCTTGTCTTCCTTGGTTATTTCTTTGAGCGATTGCTACATGTAATCTTCCATCATTAGTGATGATCATGCCTAGGTATTTTGTACAACGACTTATTTTCTATTGTGTTTCTTCTAGTATTAGATTTTGTTGTTCTCACCCGATACACATATACTCCGTTTTACTCAAATTTACTTCCAGACCCCATTTGCCAGCTTTCTTGTAATATATTCTAAGTCTTCGTAGTCCTGTGCCAAGATAATTTGGTCGTCTGCAAAACACAGGGTATCTAGTGTGGAATCAATTAGTGGAATGCCCATGTTCATATATTTTCTTTTCCAGAGTGCTAGTGCGTGTTCTAGGTATATCTTGAAGAGTGCGGGCGACAAACAGCATCCTTGTTTTAACCCTTTATTAATGGAGAATCCTTGTGAGATCTATTTTTACTTGGGACCTACTGTTTTCATAAAGCTTTTGTACTGCTTTTATTAGGGACGCATTTATATTTATATTTATGTTCTTTCCAAGGCATCCCATAGTTTTGTTTGTGGTACACTGTCATATACTTTTTTAAGGTCAACATACAAAAGGTGGAGTTCTTGATTTTTGGCGGCTTTCTTATCAATTAACTGCGAGACCGCTCTAAAGCCTGCTTGTTCTTCTGCCTCCATGTTGCAATATTCCTGTTCGATTTTATTTTTTATCATTTTTCCATAAATTCTGGGTATTGTACACAGCTCTGCAAGTCCTCGGTAGTTGTCGCAGTTTTCTCTGCCACCTTTTTTATATACGGTAGTCATGTAAAATGCTTTCCACTCTTCGGGTAGAGCTTCACCATTTATACACTTCTGGAAAAGCATTTGAAGATGAGAAAAAAGTTTTACAGTGCCATTTGTAATTAACTCTGGTGTGCTATTAGACCCGGACCTGGAGATTTTCGATTTTTTAGTGACCTACAAACGTATTTTACTTCTCTAATTGTAATTCTAAGTGGAGATTTTCGAGGTTCTCATTTTAAGGTTCTCCAACTTTCTGTGTTTCTTCTGCCTCCTAGGTAGGTGTTTATTTGAGTGCAGATCTTTTCCCATGTCTCGTTTTTCTTTTTTGTTATAGCTTTTATTACTTTTGTTTGTGCTTCTTCGAAATTTCTTCTATCATTATTGTTTTTCGTGCATAGAAACTTGGAGAGCTTTACACTCTTATCGATTATGAGATCCTCAATTTCCTTGTCCCACCAGTACGTTTTTGGTCTTCTGGTGTTATCGGATTTTCCCAGGGCTTCTTCCGCTGGAGCAATCAGGCTTCTTTTGATGAAGCTGTAGTGTTGTTCCGGATTGCCAAAATTTTCCTGTACTAATTTTCCATCAAGACGTTTTTAATATAAGTCCTTTACACTTTCCTCTTGTAAACTATTTAGATTGAAACTATTAATTTTTATTTCCAATGCTTTTTCTTGTTGCTTTTCTTCTCTCCTATTCATCTGTATAAAAGGAAAAATTTTGGTTCTGAGTAAGAAGTGGTCGCTGCCACAGTTTGCCCCTCTTTGTACTTTTACATCCTGTATTTTAATTTTTGTGTTTTGTCTCATTATTATATAGTCTATAATAGATCTTAAGTCCTGTGTATACTCATGTGTATTTATGTATAAATTTGTGTTGAAAGAAGCCATTCAGTATTTTTAATGTGTTTTGTTGGCATAATGTAATAAGTCTGTTTCTATTGTCGTTGGTTACTTCTTCACCGAATCTTCCTACTACCTGATCGTCCCTTTTCTTGCCTGATCTTGCAATTAGGCCTCCTAGGATATTTACCTCTTCTTTAGAAATTTGTTCGGACAGACATTGTTATTTACTGTGTCGTCTTCATTTACCCCATATATTCCTATGACTGTCGTTTTGATTCCGCAAATAGATGAAGGTGATATTGAATCGACATTGTGGCTGACAATTTCCAACAGTGGCGAAAGGTCATGTGAAACACTTCTTAAAAATAATAATGACAACGCGTTACGAATATCGGAGACTATTGCCATATCCTTCCTCCATGAGTGGGTATAGAAAAAATATAGTATGTTACACGAGTCCATTACGCACTTAAAGCATTTAAACATTTGATTGTTGATCAAGAAGAACTGATAATAAACATCTGTTGAGTTATACCTGTTATCGCGTTCAAACAAAACTTTAAGAAATGATAATTAGTGTAGATAAGAATATGTTCACTTCATATATGACAAATAACAAATTTTGTGTTCCAAAGATCCGAATGAACCTCAAAAATTTTGCATTTATTACAATAAAATCATTCCAAATCATGAAATCAACTGACCTGACTTGACATTTCAACAAAGCTAGAAATATTTGGTCACACGATATTTTCAAAAAACATGGATATAGTTTTAAAGGAAGAGGAACTTTTGGTCATTATTTTTCGTGATAATCATTAAGCTGTTTTCTCACTAGGATAAATATTTAAACTGGATTTATGCTTGATAGTGACTTACCTCGATTGTGATGCTGTCCAACCAATTACCGTTAACGCAAAGGTCGAAACTATCGATACCGATAAACCAGTCCGGTGAGGGCACTATCCGGGACATTAGCGACACCTGTAAATTACAATTAATTGATGTTAATCCTATTTTATCAGTTGTGGATTCGATAGGTTAATGAACAAGACATGAAACAGAAATTTGTTTGATCTTATTTAATTCAGTTCTTCAAATATTTCAACTAGAATTGACACAAAAATATACTTGACGATGCAGTTTTTGTTTTTAATTGCTTTTACCAATCTTGTATCCCCCGAGGAGCCTTCTCATATTTTTTGCACGAGAGAGTAATATATCTTATTACTAATCCAAATATGCAGTGTGCAATCTATTGTAAATTCCAGTGTAATAATGGAAAATTGAATGAAAAAAATATTAATATTTAGTTGTTTTAGATAAAACAAGACAAATATTTATGTAAAAATGTTGATAACACATTGAAACTAGTTAAAGTCTATTTATTGAAGAAAAATAGTAAACCAAAACATATTCCCGCATAGAGCACGTGATCACAACGCCAAGACCGAGTATATAACAGAATCGCACTTCGAACTTTTTTGTTTGTTTGTAATTATGAATGAATTATGAAAAAAATTCATTTAAAAATAAAAAATATCTATAATTTGTACTTATATATACTTATATACAGAGTGAGTTTTATATATGGAACGCCTCAATTATCTCGGAAACGGCCTGTACGTTTTTTATAAATATTATGGTGGTATTTACATTGTTGTCAGTTCTTTTCTTTTTTCGGGAAAATCATGGACTTTGTTACTTCAAATGGATCACAATGTTAATTTTTCGCTTCCCGGAATTGTTCAAAAATACTTATTAATTTTCATCTGACATCTACAATAACAAATTTGACATTTTAATGAATTATTATTATTGAAGTTTATTGAAAGTCACAATATAATTTATCAGAAAAAGAACGAAACGAAAGTGTAGTATCTTTAATAATTTATATCCTAACCGAAATTCCATAACAAGATCTACTGTTAGTAAATTAGTAAAAAAGTTTAACGAAACTGGTTTAGAAAAGATCTATCGAAATTAGGGTGAGGAAAAACTGCATCAACTGAAAACAAATCTTTAGATGTTTGTGTCCTGTTAGAAGACGATCCACACTTGAGTACTGAATAAATATCCAGACAACTTGATATTTCGCAAAGATTCGTAAAGAAAATTTCGCGTGATAATTAGAAGATAGGATTTCCACGCAGATAAAGAGAATTAATCAGTCAAGGATGTTGCAAAATGTATTACAAAGTTGTGAAAATCGCATGGCTTGTTGTATTGAAGTGAATGGACAACATTTTGAGCATCTGCTGTAAACTCTCTAACCGTATGTTTTCTAAAATTCGAAATTTTTCTACTTCACAAATGTGGATCTACTTCTAACAAGACACAAAAATTTCTCTCAATTGTTGTAGGTTTTCTGTGCCATGATTTCAATAAATATTTTACTGCACCAGTTTCGTCAAAGTTTTTTCTAACTTACTGACATTAGACCTTGTTACGAGATTTGTATTAGCACATAAATTATTAAAGAATATTCAAATTAAACCTGTTTATTCTATAGCAGCCATCTAAATGTACAATATTTGTTGTAACTTTGGTAGAGATACTGTAAATGTAGCTGTAACTTCGAAATTATGTCATTTAGGTATAGAGAATATGAAAGATAATGATTATTTTTTAAGGAAATAGGGAAATAACAATGTCCATTATTTTTCCGGAAATAGGAAAGATCTGATAACAATGTAGATACCATCAGATATCGTACAAACCGTTTCGGAAATAATTGAGGCGTTCCTTAGATAAAGCACACTATGACAATCTCTATATTTCACATTTTGATTTCAACTTTTTAATAAATTTTCCCTATTTATCAAGTGTAATTCTTTAAAAGCTTATCATTCTTCAGTTTTATCATTTTCTTGCGGTCCATTTTTATAAATATTCGCAATCGTTTGTTTTTCGCTAGCTTCTTATTTATATTATTAAACGGAATGTAGCTATGCAACAGACAAATATAAACAATCTCACTGTAGTACAATAATATAATGTCGTCCCTGTACTACACCTGATTTAACAGCTTCTTCAGCGATGCGACGTTAGCCCCTCCTACACGGCTTATTATTTGTGGAATATTATAGACCCACTGATCTGGACCAATATTGATGCCGCGCTGAGTTTGGCCCGGGATGATCACGTGCTGATTATGCACTGATCATTGTTTTGGTTTGATATTTTTCTTAGATAAATAGACTTTAGTAGTTACGCTTGGTGTTGGGAGATCTACGATTTACAGAGTTATGAAAGAAGAGATTTTCAAGTAAAACGTTAATCTCTAAAAACAAAATTTCAAAAAGAAAATCAAAAAAGTGAATAAGTCACAATAACCTTGTAATAATGTGACAATTCTGCTACCAAATCATTATCTATTGTTATTAAAATTATTATTGTATTAATGTAGGAAATTGTGAATGATTGTAAATTAGATTTCAGCATTTTCATATTATCCTTCATTCCTGCAAATTAATTATTTTATTTCAAACTACCTAATGAAATTTTTTATAACCGACAGTCATCTACTTTGTTATTCAATAAAAGTTTCTACTTTTCACTCTACTTTTTACGTAAATTGCGACTTTCCGTAAAGTTTTATTTGTTCTGTTAGGTTAATGAGTATTTTCTTCAATAGCACGTTTTCTTAAGGAGAAATTCATTTTACAAAACAAGGTTGTGCCGTCTTCCTGACAGTCCTTTTTGTTTGTTTGATAATTACAACTTTTTCACTTTCATTCTATCTTATGAAATAAACTTTAAAACTTATTTTTTTATTATTTGTATCTAGTTGGAAATTTAGAGCAAATTCCTTCAATCAAAAATTACTAAATCAGTTTTTGTAAATTTGAAAAATCAACTTTCTCTATTTCTACCATATGTAGCCTCAATGCCTCAATTAAATCAAGTTAGTCAATTCCACCTCTCTCGCCATTTCTTCCCCATCTTCTTTATTTGTTTTGTCAATTCTATATATACGGGGTGTGACTATTTAATAATTCATTTATTTATTATCACCTTCAATATATGCCCCTCCTCTATCCTTGTATCGCTCCATGCAAATCTTCCATTGTTCAGGGAGACTTTTTTTTTCAGTTCCTCAAGGACACGCGCTGTTTTTTCTTTCACAGCTGCAAGAGACTCTAATATTGTTCCTTTTAATACAGATTTGACCTTTTAAAGGTATACGGTGCAAGATCAGGCGTATAATGTGGGTGGTCTAGCACTGGGAATTGTACTTGACTAGAAACCAGACAGACAATGCCGAATGATCTAGCGGATTGCCTTGATGATGAAGCCATGACTTCTTCATAATCTTTCATGGAATTCGGTAATAACGTGAAGATAATAATGTTGGTCAATAGTTTCATCTTCAGGAACACAGTGAAGCTATTTAATTCCATGAATATAGAAAAAAACAATTATCATTGCTTCGAATTTTGGTTTTAATATAAGTAATAATATATGTGTCAGTTCCAGTGTCAATACAAATATTATAGCGAGTTTCTTGTTGTTCAAATATTGAGATTTTATGCACAAGCTTTGCATCTTCAATATATGCCCCTTCTCTATCCCTGTATCCCTCCATGCGAATCTTCCATTGTTCAGGAAGACTTTTTTTTCAGTTCCTCAAGGACACGCGCTGTTTTTTCTTCCACAGCTGCAGAAGACTCCAATATTGTTCCTTTTAATACAGATTTGACCTTTTAAAGGTAGAAGTCATACTGTGCAAGATCAGGCGTATAATGTGAGTGGTCTAGCACTGGGAATTGTACTTGGCTAGAAACCTCTTGACATACAATGCGGAATGATCTTGCGCATTGCCTTGATGAAAAAGACATGACTTCTTCTTCGACGTCGTCTTCTTCATATTTTTTCACGGTAATAACGTGAAGATAATAATGTTAGTCAATAGTTTCATTTTTGATTTTGATTTGCTCATTTTTCAAAATAAATTTTAGTCCCAGTGTAATATTATTACGAGCTTCTTGTTCAGATGTGAGATTTTACGCACAAGCAATCGGTCAGATCGAACACGATTACAGACTTTTTCTATATGGAACGTGAATCATCTTCAACATATTCTCGGCTATCTTAGAAACGCTTAAACCTCACAAAAACACACGAACGCGACAAACATTCATCAACATACACTTGTTCCAATAAATTATTAGTTTTAGTTACAGAGTTTCCAAGTTTCATGTAAATTTTTACAACAAATCGTTGATCTATTTTTATGTCGATCGTTTTTGCGGCAAAACAAGGCTAAAAACAATCCCTATACAAAGGAGAATAACGGATACACCGGTTTATCTACAGACACGATAGACATCGACTACGAAAAAGTATGGGTCAGGAAAAACAGCTGATAGTTAACTCTAACCTTTTTCTGTAGCACCGCTAGTCTTGTTACTTAATAACCACACCTTGTATACCACATTGTCTTTTTACTATTATGGTATTTGTTCTATATTTATTCATATCAATGTTTGCTCAACATTTTCTTCAATTCCATAGTTTTACTATTTTCTATTTACAATTACAAGCTCTAAAAAACTGTTTCAAATAAAAGTTGTTTTACGTTTTACAATTTATTTCAATTGGTGATCGCTTTAAGTGTTTGTATTATTTATTTCGTAGAAAATAATTTTCGGAATTTAAGTATAAAAACATTTTCTGATTATCCTCGACCGTGCATTTCGTTCTTGTTGTGTAAATATTTTAATTTTACGAAGAATCCCTCAAATGTTTCACAATTTGACAACAAAACAAGCACGGACATATATTCACTGTTTCAAGAAGTGTTATTGATATTTAATTTGGTTTATTATACTCTGTACTAAGTCGATAAAATATAACTGATCATTTTTCGAAATACTGTTCTTAATTTAAATTGCTGGTAACTCTTTTCAATTTAAAAAATCAATGAAAGTTGCTAACTAGTTAAGGTGCTATCTGAATCTAAAAATCACACTATTATGTCGTGTCGAATATCCCTTAATAGGATTTATTTTTAATCTAATTAGTTACATTGATTTACTTCTGACGGTAATACGTTTTAAATAAAAGGATTTTAAGACCAATTATTACAATTATTGGCTTTCATTTTATATCCGTTTACATGGGCGGGGATTAATTGAACAAAAAGTTATTTAATCTATTAAAAAAGAAAGTTCTCTTCGATAAAAGGAATTAGATACAACGTTTACACCACCATTACACCAACACTCACAATTACACTATCTGACGCTCGTTTCGATAACCAGTTATCGTCTTCAGAGACTGAACTAACTAACAGTTTACATTGAGTCTCTGAAGAGGATAACTTGGTTATTGAAACGCGCGTTAGACAGTGTAATCGTTCTAGAAATTCCAACTTAATTAAATACGATATTCAAATATTTTAAAGTTGAAATACTACTGAATATTTATCCGATGCAACACAACAATTTACTGTAAAAAAGACATCTGCCCGGCGTGTTTTGCAGACCTAAATCACTACAATCTTTACAATCTTTACATGAAGATGACAAACATTTAATTGATTGGTTTCTTTGGGTCTATCCAAAGGCAGATGCTAGACGAAAGATAATAATAGATATTTTGTATCACGCAACTTTCCATTTAAGCAAGTCAAAAGTTGATTTTTCTGCTATCTAACAGAATGCAGTTTATTATTTCTTTTTATTGCTCAGAAAACTGTTAGGAAAAAACCTATCTCGATATGTAGAAACGGATTCAAATAACCTCATGTATCAGCAGGACGGTGTTCCATCACACTGAGAGTTTTCTAGCTAAGTACAACATCCCAGTGCTAGACCACCCACATTATACATCGGATTTTGCACCGTGCGACTTCTACCTCTTTCCTAAGAGGTAAAATCTGCAATAAAAGGAACATTATTGGTGTCTTTTGAAGCTGTGAATGAAAAAATAGCGCGTGTTATTGAGGAAGTGAAAAAAATTCTTTCTGAACAATGGAAGATTCGCATGGAGTGATATATGATTATATTGAGGGTAATGATAAATAAATGAATGTACAGGATATAAAATAATAATACAATAAAATATTCCACATCCCGTTATTAAATGGTTACACCATAAGGGAAGGGAGAACACAAATAAAGGATTAAGAAAATGGAGAATTTGGAGATCTGAGGATTTCGGGTCAAATCATCTCCAAGGTTACGGGTGCTTACTGTTTGTGATTTTAGAAGTTAATTGATCACACTAAAGTATTTGAAGAAATTGACTATCTTCCTTGAACGATAATCACAAAGAAAAGTCGCATTCTCCTTGTAGTTTATGGAGCTCCATAAGTATAAATAGTTCAAGAATAAATATAAACCTCAACTTTTGTGAAAAAAAATGAACGGAATATTTCTGCTCATAACCACTTCTATCCAACATTCTGTCAAGGTGTTTCATGACTAGATAATCAAGAAAATCAAGACGCTGGAAATTGATTAACAACATTTTGGAGCCGATTCAAACTATCCTTCTACCTGCTTTGGAAAAACTATTTTATTCAATTGTAAAACAGGTTGTGGTGATAAATGTGGCTGAAGAAGGATAAGGTTGTTATTTTTTCGAATGTTCAATTCCATCTAGGTAAACAATTTATAGATTTCCAGCATGGAGAAGACAAAAAAGAAGAAGTCGAAGAAACTATGATTGTTAAAGTTGGAAAATAAAAATTAGGTAGAAATATTAACATGAAAGTACAATTTGGAATAGTGTCTTCATCAATATCACTATTTTTATATATTACATACAATATTTTCTCATGAAATTCCATAATAACAGATTATGGAATAGATTTACAGTACCTAGTATGTCATGTGGAAATGTATGCATATAATGTAGAATGCAACTTCTAGAAGAGGGATATTTTAGGAATAGTGATTCTCAGGAAAAAGTACATTTTCTACAATAAGAACATTTTTGAAGTTCATTTTATGTTCTACAATTTTATCATTTGTAACCAAGGTCTCCACCAAAAATTATGCTCATTCGAGCATATGTTAATTGTCCATTTCGACCCGCCTATATACGCCAGAAATAAAAATAGTTTCGAAACAATGACCTCATTAACTTCGAATGAAGTTAATGAGGTCATGGTTAAGGCATCTCTTCCTTATTGTTACACTCTGTTAAAAGAAGATTATGTTGAATAGCAAATCCTTTTCCAGAAATCGTTTTATGCACAAGATATCAACAATAAAATGTCTTAGTACTTTGAGATCTTGAGTAATTATCAAATTCACTGATAGTATATACAAGATTCATAAGACTCGACTTTTGTTTCGCGTAATTTCTAAATGCCGCTTGACATGATGCAAGACAACGTGCAATGCAATGCAAGACAAAATATTTCTTGATCAAAAGCATGCGCAAATGAGTTTCTCTGTTGCTTATATTACGTTTTATTTTCCTCGGGAGTTTTTTAAATGTTCCTTCATCCATTCTCAACTAATTTTCTGATGTTTTCTCGACTAATTCTCTAGCTGAAATGTCCATCAGACTCCAAAAGCAAGGCAGAGGCAGATATAATTATTGACAGTGTTTGAGATTAGGAAATTGCTCACTTTTACATTTGGAGTCTTGATTAGTGGCAATCATGATGCAATGATAAAAGACTTGCAAGGAATTGCATGCTATTTCTTGCCCGCATCATGTCAAGTGGCAAATTATCCATTTGTTTCTAGAAATATGACCTAGAAGTAAAAAGCTGTAAGTTCTGTTAAAATTATACGAGATCATATATATCACAACACAACAATTTCCTTCAAAACGCATATGTTTATGTTGAAATTACAACATACGTAAGTGTGGCAACGCCGGTTGAATTCCTTGCACTCCTTACTGTTGCAATAAATCGGCGATAACGCTTTGTGCCGTCACATTAAAAAATACATTATCCAGGTAAACTTTGGTTCACGATATTTTTCATTCTTCGACTGTTTCCCTGAATAACTTCCTCAATAAAACAACTAATTGACTGATGTCTGACCCAGGGAATTTCAAGCTGCCTTATTTTGGGAATTCTAATTCATTTCTTTTATAAACTTAAGGTCCTAACAGCAAGCAATTAACTTAATCCTTTCCGATATATCTGATACCACGTTTCAGAAAAAACCAACATACCTACGTCCCTCTAACTTCCACACTGTCTCACGACACTCCTAAAGACCGCAAAGTCCTCAGACCTCGAATGCCTAATCGTCTCGAGCGGATCTACGTTGCTCCTTGGGATCAGGTTTTGTTGGTGTATGTATATATATTTAAATCATAACTAATTATTCTACTTTTTTCACTTTTTATTGATTGATTGATGCAGTGTTTAAATGATCCGCAATCTCGAATAAAACATTGACAGTCTTCTGTCACAATTGGACGTTATAATATAAAATTTAAACTAGTGATAATGTCATCAAATGACATTAACTACAACTGTTAAAAACGACCGTTTGACATTTTTTGGTTAGTTATTTTAAATATAATATTTCTATGATAACAAAACAATTAATTTTTTCTCAATTATGTCGATTTATTTATATTATTTACCACAGAATTACCATTTTGAGCACCAAAATTTTTGATCATTGTTCCACACTTTATTTGTAAACCAATGATAAAAACCGAACATTCGCCAAACTCCATTTTATTTAACATAACAATAAAATATAAAATGGCTCTTTACTCGTATAATTAATACCCCTATAGACTCTTGGTTATCGCATCGTTAACAGTAATTTCTTCTCTTATGCGGCCTCTTAGCGGTGCATCGTACATCCATAAACTGCATCAATCTCAGAACGCGTGTCAAGTTTACAGATGGACACTAGTTAGATAATGTGGTCATTAAATGGATACTTTTATTAGAAACGTGAGACAGAATAATGGAAAAGATTATATCGATATTTGGGTCGTATATTTCACAATCTGTTCATTAAACTGAACGAGTGGTACGTGCAAGATTTAATTGAAGGAAATAACAGTAAGAAATCGTGTGTGGGTGCTTCTGAGGTCGGTGAAGTGAAGCTTTTATATATATTTGTTGATGAAGTGTAACTAAAAATAGTTACAGAGTACAGAGTGAGTTTTAATTCAGGCATTCTATACATGAAACTCACTCTGTATGTATATAATTATACTGAGGAAAGCGATCGCGCCTCATATGACAGTTTTAACTGAAAATTTCTGGTTAAAAATGATATACTGTTGCATATAATACCACAAATGAATTGTTTAATTTCGAAATATCAGTTACGTTATTAGAAGTTTAATTACTATGACCCGAATAAATACTATTGGAAATTTCTAAATCCCCCCTGATTTAAACGGTTTAAACAAACAGATCGACCAAAATTACAATGCTAAATTCTAATATTGATACAAATAAAACCAATAACTTAATTTGCCTGTTAATCCGAGCGGCGCCAATCTACGTTCGCCCGTCAAAGCCTTCAAAAGAGATCGAATAAATTACTTTTTAATTTGTTTGTAATTTGAAGCAGGTTTCTTTCGGATTAAATATAATTGGGTTACTGGTGATTGGAAATATGAAAATATTTATACCGATCCTCATGAAACAACACCCACCAACACCCACGTACAAACTGTGTATTATACGAAATGTCCAGGAAGTCGAAGAGAAAATTTCTGGTGCAAGTAGAAGAAATCTATGCTAGAAGTTCAGATCACAGTGTTTGTAGAGCTTCGTTTATATTAGGCCAGGAAATAGCGGTAAAAAAAAGTTAAAACTGTGACGTTAATCAAGGTTGATTTTTATGAAAATTTCGATTCCAGCTCTTATCCTTTTTATTTTTTAAAGGTGAAAACTACCCCTTATCGTAAAAAAATGTTAAAATCTAGTATGTATCTGATTAAAATCCAGTTTAATTATCCTTTTGGTCTATTGGTACTATTTTCTGAGTGTTCAAGGATATTTCTTTGTACTACAAGGAGTGTACCCGAATTTTATAATGTCTCAATGGAACATATTTCTTCTTTTCTTTCTTTGTATGCACTGATTTTAAGATGCCTCCAAAAAATTAAATGGTACTAATGAAGGGGATGTTAATGGGAAAATTTTGTTAATTATCAAGATAGTTAAGACCAGCTCTATCGTGAATAAAGCATAATAAATGTCTCTTCCAACAGCACAGCCTCATCTGATAGAGTTAGAAAACTCTAGATGCTTAAGACGCCGAAAAAATCAACGTAGATTCTAGATGTATACATTTGTCCTTACTATAACAGATTAAAGAATTCATACATTCCGATTGGCGGACCTCAACAACACGTTTGTAGAATCCACTTAGTTTAGTGCAATCTACCTTAGCTAGCTTAAATGTTTTCATGAAAAAAACAATCCCACAGCACAAAATTTCAATGTATTCAACAGAATTCATCGCTTGAATTAATCTTCCAGTGCGTTTGCTATGAGAAAATTTCAAAACATCTGTTTAGAAGACTGTTGCATATGATACCAGCACAGAGATTCACGTTATTGATATTCCTGTGAAAGTATGTGCATTTCATCGCTGAACATAACCTTTTAGTCGTCAATAGTTTATGAACGATATTTTCTGGTCCATGATAAGCGTTTGGTCATAGTTTTCTGAGGTAGAAATTGGTTTTCTCTGCTTCCCGTCAACTTCCAACTTCCGTACAATTGATGTACTTAGTTTAGCACCATAATCTAACAAATTTGTCTTTCTTGGAGTTGTTTTGATATTTCTCATTGAAAATTCATCAATTATTGGAGTTGTTTCTTTTCGTTGCACCCGAATTTTCCTTGAATTTTGAAATGTTCGTAGCATTATTAGTGTTCTCAAACCAATAATATATAGATGAGCAAAAGTATCAGTGAACGCAATATTATAATCATCGATTCCTACGAAGATAGAATAACAAAATAATTGATGACGCTCTAAAACCAGTCAAACCTGTCAATTCTGTTTACTGACTCTAAGTAGTTGTAACCAGTTTAAGGCGGTTTGGGACAATGCCAGGCTGTCGCAATCTAACATAGAGCAGAGAAGCATGTTTGTTCTTATTAATGCGAAAACTTTTGTATATAATTTAATATGATGAATAGTTTTTTGATAAATATATATGGGAGAAAGTACCTTTGAATGATTTCCATCTACGAAAAATTCAGTTTCCGTTCTACCCACACCGGACGGTATAGGCGGTGCGTTAAATTCATCGTATACCCCCCCTTCTCCTTGGCTTTGTTCTTCAAGTAATTCAGATCGACCAGTTTCGGCGAATTCTTTTATTCCAGCCGATGATTTCTGCCCCAAACGGAAGAGTGTGAACGATTTGTCATGGCTTCGTCCTGAAACAAAATATTCGATTTCAAAACTAATATCGTCGTAACTGGTTTAGGATACTTTTGGAAAAAACTCTCTAATACAACTGTTATAGAGAAGAAAACTATGTTTTGTATTTTTTCAAATTACAGAGCCGTTTTGTCCATTTCTAATAGAAAAATTTATCAAACAAGTTCCAATATTTTCTTGACTATGAATAAAAACACGTGGCTTCTAGCAGAACATGATACTCAACCACCAAACTCATCTGGAGAGCTGAAATATAATAAAATAATATGATCCCTAGGAAAAATTTAGTATCAGTCTGTAATTTTTCAATCAAATAAGACTAGAAACTAGAAAAGAACGAAAATTGAGAATATTTTGATTATTGCCGCGATATTTTGGGTAATAACAGCCAAAATAATAGCTTTTTATGAGCTACATTTTCTTTACCATCTTTTGTCTCTAAAAGTATTACTTTGAAGGGAACTGAAGCTATTAGAGGTTAGTAAAAATCTTTATCCTTATCATCTCTAATCAATGACCAACTTTGGCAAAAATTTCATCGGCATTGGGGCCTCATTTTTTCGGAATTTTATTGGAGAACGATTTAGCGAGATGTAATCAGAATTATCTGATTGAAGACCATTAATTTAGCTTGCCAATTATTATGGTAATTAATTATAATCACCATACTGTGCGATTTTTTAATTTTTTAATTTTATTTACCTACATTATCCACTGAAAAAGTTTTATTTGACGAATTTAACTAGATTTTTGATCAAATTCACTCAATATTCAAACTAATCAAACTTTAAGATGGCTTAGGTAATGTCAAACAAAGGTCAGAAGAAAGTTTTCAAAAAAGGTCTGTCGAGTTAGCGGGCCAACTTATACAAAAATAAATTGTTGGCCCCCTTACTTGAAAAACCTTTTCGAAAAGATTCTATTAGAAGTTGGAAACAAC
Source organism: Diorhabda sublineata (assembly GCF_026230105.1). Classification (NCBI taxonomy): domain Eukaryota; kingdom Metazoa; phylum Arthropoda; class Insecta; order Coleoptera; family Chrysomelidae; genus Diorhabda; species Diorhabda sublineata. The sequence goes on from NC_079482.1 coordinate 4,678,551, forward strand.
TTTTGCTCAAATTATATTAGAAAATGTTTATTTTTGAGTCAATAAAGTTTAAAAAAAAAATTTTTGATAAATTTTCCACGAAAAAGTGAGTTTTAGATTATGGTAATCTTTAAAAATGAGTTTTAGGTCAAATTAAATAATGAAAAAGAGAAATATTCCGCCAAATTGAACAAGTATGTATTTAATGTAAATAGTTAATTTTTCACTAAATTGGATTTTCAAAAAAAGACCATTTTTGATGAAAATAACCTCAAAAAGCATATATTTGAACACATTATACTTAAAAAAATGATTTTTTGACAAAGTGATCATAAAAAAACAACTGTTGACTAAATCACTAAATCACAAGAACAATTTTTGACCAAATTTAAATGAAAAGGGTTATTTTTCGACAAATCACACTTGACAATGTTAAGATTACCAGTAAAGAAATTTTTCGCAGAAGAATACTGAAGAACTGAAAGTTAAGCTTTTTATAATTATTTTGTAGATAGTTTCTGACATTTTGTAAGCCTTTGTCAAAGCGTAGTACAAGTTTTTGTAATGTTTCTTTCCTTCATGTGTTTTCAATCGTCATCAGCGTTGAAGTGTTGACCTCCAAGAAAAGATTTTAGTTATAAGAAGAGATGAAAATCGCTAGGATTGAAGTTCGTGCTGTATGAAGAATGATCAAAACACATTTGCCGATAACTTTCCTTGGATTTAGAGAACAAATCACAGATTAAATTTCATAAGCGGCGGCTTTTTCAATTGAGTCTGACATAACAAAGAACATGTCGCTAGCAGTGACCAGAAAATGGTGTATATTACCAGGAACTTCGATAACTGTCGTTGATAGAAATTAAAACGGAACTTACGATATAAATGTACCTCGTATTTCTGCTTTAATGTCTCGCAACTCTCAACTATTCCATTATCAAGTAAAATCGTCGAATAATTCCGAGGTTGAAACTGAAGAAAAATGCGAAAAGAAACTGCCGTCTTTAAATCTCGAATGCAATTAAAAACATTTAACATTTTTGAAAGTTTTAATTACAACACATTTTCTGCTTCTTGATAAAAAAGGCATTTGCTATAATTTTTAGGGAAATCATTTTCATTGAATTAATTAACTCACTTAATATCAAATTGATAATAAAGTTACTTTTGAATTCTTTCATTATTTTCTTTGTGAAAAGACGATGTGTCAAAGTCTGAACAGATCGGATTATTTTACTCAAGAAATGCTGTAAATTCAATTTACAAGCACTTGAACATTCCAAAACTTGAAAGCTTGAAGTCAGTTTTTGGAATAGAAAATAGATAATTTGCTTCATATATTTCATCCTGCGTTAAAAAACAACCATTACGTAAAAGCTACTTTAGGTTAAAAAACAACTTGCAACCACACATGACTAAATCAGGCGAATAGGGTGGATATGTTACATAATTTTCACACAATTGTTTGTTGTAGGTATATGTATCTTTTTCTACTTTAGAATTGAGTCATTGGGTTTATTAAATTTGATCAAACAGAAACCTATATAGCAAACTTTTCATTTAAAGCAATATTAAAGCAGAATACCATTCCCTATCTGCTTTGTCAACAACAACTTTTTGTAATTATAAGTTCCTATAATTCAAATTAATATATTTTGTACATCCATGGTTTTTGTCCGAGACGATATTAATAGGAACAAATTCGAAAAATGGTTCCCTGGGACAGGGCTGGACAGTAGCTGGACAGGGCCAGGGCCGTCCAGTTACTATGAATTTCTAGTCTTTCACATTTTTTATAAATAGCGGAATTCGTTTGATATTTATTTGTATATACTCTTTTTAGTTTAGTAGCAGGCGGTTTATTTACATTATTTATTCTAAATAATTTCTAGGAACGTCTATTTATTTATTTATTTTGTTTTTCTTTGTTCTAGAACTTTGTAGAATTTTATTTAGGTATATAAATGATTTGTGTAAACGCAGTTAGTTAGTTTTAAATAAATAGTCGTAGTCAATAGAATGGTGGATAGAATTTGAATAAATTAAGAATGTAAGAGACAGTGTTTATTAATTCACCTCACGAACAGAAAGAAATAAATACGAAACACGTTACAATATAAAACTTCAAACTATGAGGGATGTTTAAAAGTTTTCTCCCTTGACCTGAAGATGATAGTAATTATCAATATAAGCTGGGAAATATAATTGCGCATGTGTAGAGTGATTCTCCTTCAAATTTCACTCATTTTTTACGCTTGGTTTCTGTTTGAAGATAGTATGAGTAATTTGTTGTTGAGAGACATTATAATATATTTGTTTTTGAAAGATGAGACGTAAATTCGTTCATTTTTTGAGAGGAAAGAGGGCAACGATTATTTTGAAAAAGTAAAAAAATTCTAGCTAAGTGTATAGACCTGAAAGTCTGTACTGAAAAATGTTTCTTTGCTAGATCGTAAACTTTTCAAAGAACCCGCGTACATACACAAGGGGTTAGAAAGATATCATTCAATACAAATTTATACAAAATGAGATCTTTTGAAATTGTTTATATAATTATTTGTTGTCCATTAACAAATTTTGTTTATACAAATCAATGATATCAAATACAGAACGTCATTTATATTATTATTTCCATTTTGCTTTCATAACAAATTTTTCCAGCGAATTTATATTGCGAATTAATATAATAACGTGTCAAATGAAACTAGGTTAAAAAAATTTAATAAAGACAAAGTCGAAAAAAAACACGAATAACAAACAATCCGTTGAACCATTAAAAATTTGAAAATACGTTTATCCAGTCCATCAGTATTAATGAGTAGTATTCCAGTCATTTAATATTGTGCAATATTGGAAATATATTCAATTAATAAATATACTAAAATAAAATAAAATGAATGATAATATATACTGCCCTTCAAAAGCACAATTTTGTATTGTAAACTGAAACGTAATAGATGTTATTTGTAAAATAATAATTATTGAAACATCCTCTATTACTCATTCAATACTTTGCAGTCGACTCAGGAAAGTCGTCCAGTTGACTAATCCATTTACCTTATCTGTGATACACGAACGTGATCTACGCGCTCTTTACATGCCCTATGATCACCCACATTACAATTCCGACGATCTAAGACAGTATCATATTTAACTGAAGAAGTTCGGTGTATTCAGTCCAGTGCACCGTGTGATACGGTGGGTAGATGCCGAGTAAAGAGTTTTATTCAATGACTTTCCAAACTTTCTAATTCTGTTAACAATATACTATAATAGAGTGTGTGGTTTTGTGCGGTAAGGAATTTGTTATCAACTACTAAGAGATTTTGGAAATATTACGAAATATAAGGGGAAAACTTAGTATTAGAAAATAGACCGTTGCCAGAAATTATTATAGATAAAAAATATACTTCTGATTATCGATATCGGTTTATAAATATTTTGTTTGAATTTGAAGCATTTCTAAGTGAGTCTCGAAGCATACTTTAGAGAATAAACTAACATAGTTACTAGAAGGGCTAAATTTGTCCATATTCCTACATTTTTAAATCAGTACTTAAGTTGTAAACAATGTCGTCCCAATCCAAAGTGAGTTCTTTTAATTTCTTTTTCAGGTTTGTTAATACTATGTTGTAGAATATTTCCAAAAATACCTTCAATTTTAGCTTGTTTTTTTTGTGATTCAGATTCGCGGGTCGTATGGAATATCGGCGAAAGACAAGCACGTACACCAAGGATTTGTTTATTCTGGAAATTCCAAAGTTTGAAGGGCCGAAAGGTCAGGTACCTACTTTTGGTTGGGAAAGTCTTCAATTACAATTCAGGTGTAGGGTATGTACTTTTGGTATTGTAATTAGGGTTTTGGAATCATTCTAGAGATTGAATATTTATGGAAATACTTTTTCCTATTTATTATATTATAAATTAGTGACATTTGATAGTTCAAGTGCAGTTTCCAGCAACAGAAGTTTGAATTGTGGAAATGAAATGGGCAGAAATATTGAAAGAAGTGATCGTTCGAGCAGCTCAAACTCCAGTTCTAGCTCTTATTCAACGAGATCAGGATGAAGATACAGGAAAAAGACTTCTTAACGCAGTTATACCTCGCCGTCAAATAGAGCTGATACGAGCAAAATAAAAAAAAATCATCAACTAGAGCATGTTATTTGGGTTCTACGATGGGACAGTTACGGTCGTAATATCATAGGGAAATCAATAATAGTTAGTTTCTGAAGTTGGTGATTTCTATTGGACAAGATGTTGTGGCACCATGAAGTCCTCGGCAACTGTGCGTAATACAACAATGAAATCTGTGGACATTGGACAATGGACATTCCCCCTTTTCCAAATTAGCCATACGAACCGAGTGCATTCCAAAATTTTATCCAGAATACGAAAATAGCAAGGTGTGCAAGAAAAACTTGATCAGATAAAATCGATCAATGACTGGTATGATGTCACCATTTATCACACGAAAGCTCGTTTGGGAGGTATGGAGAGTGCGTGGTAACAATAATTTCAATTCACTGAATTATACTTGGAATGAATGGAAAAATCTAAGACATTTGCGGAACACAATGACTTTGTGAAAAATGCTGAATAGACATAAGTTATTTTTAAAAAATGGAGCTTATTCATCTGTACCAGCTCTCAGGTACGAATGCAGACTCCTGTATCATAGATGATATTCTAGATAATTCTGTTCAAAATGCTGCAACGGCAGGTCGTTACGTCACCCTAGAGGCTCTTTTTGGAGATGACCAATGCCAATAACAAAAAGAAATACGACTTACTCGGGCATGAAGCAAATTAATGTGCGGCTTATAACGAAAGACGGTTTGAACGCTTTGAAATAATTTAATGCTACGGATATTGAATAATGAATAATTCAGTGTTAGACATATTGAATCGCGAATAATTCAGTGTTAGGGATATTGAATCGTGTCTCTTGAATCTCAAAGAATTATGACTAGACAAGTTTACGTAACGATGGTAAGCATGCTTCATCAAAGACTTTTGAGGTAGGACAACATGTTCTTGTCCAAAACGTGGAGGGACCTAATGGGGGACAGAGAATGATACTCGAACCTCGACTTAAATGGGCTTTTCGTAGGTTACGAAGATACGTCAGAATGACCGTTATGTGGTTGGTGATTTGCCTGGCTCGAAACGTTCGAAGGAGGTATATACAGGGGTATGTCCCTCGGATAGGATGAAACTATTCATATTAAATACAAAAGAATCTGAGAGCAGTTCTGGAGTAGAATGAATTCATCTTTTCAAATAGACTCATTATTATTGTTCTGATATATTTGGTTTTGTATGTTACAGATGCTCAGGGATAAGTTTATCTTCACGAAGACGCGGAGGAAAGTCAGGTTTGGCCGACTGTGAGCCGACAAATATACACCTGGTACAGTATCCAAGAATATCGACAAAAGATAAGCACTTAGATTGTTACGATGATTACAGTGAGTCGAGGGGCAGTGTGGCAGATGTTTAGTCGCTTTCTGATTCTGGTTTCTGGTTCATATTTCAGTCTCTTAACTTACACAGACGTAAGTTCGGCTATCAGTGTAAGTGTAAGTGCGAGTAAGCGTTTGTTTGCGTGTAAACAAATCTGATTGAGTGAAAAATTGATACTCAACTCTTAGCATAAAATATTTATTGAAAATTCCAAAGTGTTTTGCATGCTCCTGGATGTAAAAATAAGAATGGAGTTAGTTTGAAGATGAAGATCCAAGAGATCCAAAGATAAGGGTATTTTGAGGAATAAATTGAGTGCAACTTGCTGGAAAAGATTCTAATTGGTGCTAACTGTTAGCTCAAGATCAGCAATACGTGTGTCATTTTCTCGGCGAAATTTCAAAGAGTAGGCAGGAATTAGCCAAGACAAATAACCACCCTATCCTTACCCTTCTCTTGATAATGGGTTAAAGTGGGAGCCGAAACGTCCAGGATTTTTAAAATTCCAACGCGGTTCAACCCGTGAATCTAGTTTTTTGTTCATAATCCTAAACGCGGAAACCTTTCCAAATTTTTCACTTACGATTGATTCATACAAATTTCTTTACAAACTTTTGTTACATTATTATTTGAAGACGATTATTTTCACTTCTTGAATTCATATTTTTTTAATAAAATCAATATTTTTAAAAATGAATTTTTAGCAATTTACAATTTTATTTATACTTTTGATTTTTCATACAATTATCTTAGTATTGTATTTATGATTTACTTTTACTAAAATGAAAATTTTTAATGAAAATGATCAGTCTCCACTCGAGTTATCATTTTATTATTCTATTTTATCAGACTAATCCAAATTTTCTAAATAAGAAAATTTTATGATGAAACAATTTATGTGCCAAAAACTGCATCTTCATTTTTAAATAGATAATTTTAAAAACGGTTTTTAAATAAACATTAAAAAATTAAACATTTTGTTGAGCTCTCTATTATTGGCTAGTTGTAGTAGATTTAGAGTTAAAACTACTTTGAGTTATTTCGATTTAGGTTTTATAGACTTCTGAGTTCAAATGCATTTAACTCGTTATTTGAATTTGGCGCCTAAGCTGGTACTGAATATGGCAGAAACTGTGTGCCCTCTGCTGTAGATTTATTATACTACCTGCATCAGTTTTACTTTAGATTTTATAATGTTGTTCGAGAAGAATTTGACATTTGTGCATCCTCTGAACACACTGTGTATACCACCACTACACCAACACTCACAATTACACTGTATGACGCGCGTTTCGATAACCAACTTATCGTTTTCAGAGACTGAAGGTGTACGCGTGTCAGATAGTGTCATTTTGATGGTTGGTGTAGTGGTAGTGTAGACAGTGTGTTCAGTATGAATACAACCAACGGTTTGATTGGAAATTCCCACTTAGTTATGCACCCTATGCTGGAGATTTACAATATTAATGAATAGAACTTAAGGAAAACATTTTTTTATGAAATAATTATTGAAAAAATATTAGCAATATAGTAAAAAAGTCTGTGTTTTTATGTTTTTTTAAGTTATATTTATTTGTACCAGACTTTTTCTCAAATGTAACTGATTTTCAGAAGTATCACACTCAATAAACTATAAAAAACCGTTTCACATTATTTTGGAGATTCCAGACGAAGTTTTTGTTGTTTTTATATCCATTGGAATACAACAACAATGTTCTTGTGAAGCGATTCTTTTTGGGTTGTAAAGGGAATTGTACTAAGTCGACAAGATAATAGAAATTTTTATTTCAACCATCCTGAACTGTTGGAAAGAGACAGGGCTCAGACAACCGTAAATAATATTGATCAAATAGGATTACACGTTAATGAAAATTGTTTTTTAGAACAATATCTTTATAAGTATGAATAGAATAATAAACTCGAATTGTACTCGTCACGTTAATTTATTGTTAATCATTTTTAATTTGTTTTTGATGAAGCTATGAATTCACAGAATCATTCAATACGTCGAAATATCAAACAAATAATAAATTGTATGACAAGAGCCTCAAATTATTGAATTTCGATAAACCATAAATGTGTAATTTTTCTACAACTACAACTTCAATCAGGATCTTAATATAGTCCAGTCCAATTTGATTTTAAAAACAAGGAATATCGCAGGCATTTAGAGGCAAGAAACAAAAAGTTTTCATACTCAAAATTGAATCAGAGGGATGAATATTATATGTAAAGGATGTCTTAAGAATAATTTAGGTTTCCAATATTCACTTTGTTCAATAATTATACACAAATGAAACCTTAAGTACGTGACTAACCCATAGCTACTCAGTTGATGCTAAGCCTGAACCTAAATCTGACAACTGCAATTGTCCATCTCTTAACGCAGAAAGATCACCATCAGATTTACCATTTGGAACAATATTTGAAATTTTAGGAACCTAAATATCATATTGTTATTAACCTCAAGCAAATCTTCATCATACATTCAATTTAACAAATATCTGTGGATGGAATACTAATATTTAACATATACTGTTGAAAAAAATTGAATGGCTAATAACTACTATATGGTTGATGCGATGTTTGTTATAAAAAAATTCTTAATATTCGAAGTTTAGTACACGATATTTTGCTTGAATCTCGGTTTATTCATTTGGCACTATTCGACAACTTCTATAGATTTAGGTAATAATTTCAAAAGGTGATTTATAGAGATATACAGAGTTAAACCCAATTTTGCAGAGGGTCATATATTAAATTTTGAATTCATAGGTGGAATAGATTGAAAATAAACAAAAATGAACTGAGTTATTCCAACATTTTATTTATTAAGTTATATAAGTATATAATATACGGTTGTTAAAAATCATATCAAAGTCATACAAGATGGTAGATCATTATGTTGAGCTCGAGGATCCAGATAACTCACTTGTTGATTGTCTTGTTGAATTTCGTGATCCAATTTTTTCGGTTCACTGCGCCAAATGATTTTAAATGAGGGAAATGGTCCAAAGTTTGATTTTTAACCTGATTTTCCCACAGCCTCAACTTTGTTTCAAAGGCTTGAATATATAAATACATTTGAGTGACAATCAGATTATTAACCCTGTAACTTTATATTCAGATCAGTCAAGTGTTCTACCAAATCTTCCAAAAAGACACAATCAATCCACCAGTCATAATCAATTAGTATTGAATAGGGTCACTTGATGCAAGATATCTTTCTTAAACTACTCCTCGACTGAGCCAACGGTGAAATAAGGGACATAAGAAAGCTTGTCGTCCAGATCTCGTAAAAATTGCCTGAGCTGTCGGTGATTTAGTCCTGTGTTCCTTATAAAATTCACAATTTTAATTATAGGTTGCATGACATGGTCCATTTTTAAATGTTGTGCTGCTAAGTATATTAGAGTCGAGTTCATATTCTGCTATCAGAATAAATAATATTTGCTGTTGTAGTACCTGTCAATGAAACGCACTCTAATAGTTCTTCAGTTATTTCAAAGTTACGTATAAAAACAGTTTTTCGTAACCAGTCTCGTTATTTAATAGCCAGACCTCGTATTGTTAAATAAAGTATTTTAATCAATGATATCAAAAGTACATAATCAGTGAATAAACTTTTCCTAAAAGGATTAACGCAAATAAGCGGAGCGGTGGATTTTCTCTGGCTTTAGGGGAATAGTTAACACGAGGTAGGGATCAAAATAGACAACGGATCGTCCTTTCGTTATGAAAGTAACATTACTCGTTATAAAAAGGCATAATCTGAAAATTCGAGTTTATATTTGATTCGTTTCAGTGATTTCCAATAGTGGACATTTAAATTTACAATCATGTCTACTTGAATCAACCGAATGCTTAAATTTCTATGAAATCTCACAAACTCAATATTTGTATGATAAAATCGGGTCGCGTACGAATTTGGTTCTTGTTATATATGAAAAATGCACTTTTATTGTAACGAGATGAATCTGATCAAACATCGAGAACAACTCAGAGACATTTTATTCTGAAATTTCCGTTTGAAACTAGATTGAAAAATGCTAGAAGGAATCTATAGATTCACGTCGATTTGCATTATATGTTACGAGGGTCTTACGCTATTTTTATATTTTTGCTGGATTTTGTCTGTCCATACGCCCAATAGTTTTATAGTTTTCAATCTTTTATATGTTCTGGGATTTCTTCTTCCATAATTCATTCCTTATGGTTACTTATTCCTTACTGAAAAGATAGCAAAAATAACAAGTAATAATCCAGATGTTTACTTTTTTGCTCCATTATAATTCTATTTTCTCATTTTAGTCATGCTTTTTTTGGCAGAATATTCATAATGCTCGGTGGGCTAGGCGATTGTGTCTTTTATGGGGACTAAAAACTGTTCTTTTAGGTCCCGAATCTAATCAGTGTGATTCATGCCGCATTGATTGCCGTCAAGCAACATTTGTGCTCGCAAATACAAGCTTTTAATGCTTATTCAAACGGTTTCGTCATCATATTCGTGTTCAGCGATTCCGAAAACCCCCAGAATGTATATATTCGGCAAATTGTATAACTTATTTCCACGGGAGTTGAGTAGACGATGTAGATGTCGGCCATGCTGACATCTACGTACATCTTGTTCAGCGAAAGCCTCTTTTTTAATTAATAATTTTCATTCATAAAGCTTCGTAAGGCCCACCTGAATCGAATGTATTTTGTTGCATTTTGATCAGTCTTATGGCTCAGAAATCCCAAGGTTTTGTCTTGTTTCATGGCCTTGCGATTTATTTATAGTGATCGTAAAGGCCAGACGTACTAGAAATTATAAACGTTTAAAATCGAATGCTGAATCCGTTGGAATTGTTCCCATTTCTGACCTAGCAATACGAATAATTTCTTGACCCTTCGCACATTTGATTGTCTGCGACGACCTAAGTCAAGTTGTCTTCTGATCGGCATCGTAAATTGTAATTAACCAAAGTGAGAAAAGTTCTTACGCACTTAGCAGTAAAGTGTCACTATCACAAAAGATTAATTTAATATTATGGTTGCATTCAAAAATTCAATCTGTGACAAAACTTAAGATTTATCAATCTACATATAGTTGGTTGTCGAATGTCAAATATTATGGATGCGTTCAGAAATTCAATCTGTGACAAAACTTAAGATTTATCAATCTACATATAGTTGGTTGTCGAATGTCAAATATTATGGTTGCGTTCAGAAATTTAATTAGTGACAAAACTTAAGATTTATCAATCTACATATAGTTGGTTCTCAAATGTCAAATATGGTTGCGTTCAGAAATTCAATCTGTGACAAAACTTAAGATTTATCAATCTACATATAGTTGGTTGTCGAATGTCAAATATTATGGTTGCGTTCAGAAATTTAATTAGTGACAAAACTTAAGATTTATCAATCTACATATAGTTGGTTGTCAAATGTCAAATATTATGGTTGCGTTCAGAAATTTAATTAGTGACAAAACTTAAGATTTATCAATCTACATATAGTTGGTTGTCAAATGTCAAATATTATGGTTGCGTTCAGAAATTTAATTAGTGACAAAACTTAAGATTTATCAATCTACATATAGTTGGTTGTCAAATGTCAAATATTATGGTTGCGTTCAGAAATTTAATTAGTGACAAAACTTAAGATTTATCAATCTACATATAGTTGGTTGTAAAATGTCAAATATTATGGTTGCGTTCAGAAATTCAATTTGTGACAAAACATCAAAGAAAAACAAAATTGTTGTTTTTATTTAATTCCGAGCATTTTCAAATCTATTCATCTTTTGAACGTTCTCTGGACTATCACATATAATTTAACACCAAAATTAGCCAAATCGGTCCAGCCGTTCTCGAGTTTTAGCGAGACTAACGAACAGCAATTCATTTACGAAAAGTAAAAACAAATTCAATGGGAGCGTTGGCTTTACATGGTTTTAAAATGTTTGGATAAATTTGGCTCCTAACTTCTTTCAAGTTTTAAACATGACTTTTAATTTTCATTTGTTAGTTGGCTTCTTACTCTTCTAATTATATTCATGCACGAATATGTTGATCAGAAGATATTCAGCATTCCAACTAAGAGAGTCAACTCGCGTCATTTCTTTCAGAGCTGTCGACGTTTTTGCGCTACGTAAATACATTTTTGGACCTCCAACTCTACTAACTTGCTTTTCAACTCGGTAAATTTTCCACTCACTTTTTAAATCAATCAATTGTATTTCTAGAGATCCAGTTTTAATTCCAAATGACTCAAAGTAGATTTCTTTACTATTTGCAATGAGAGGATTCACTATGAATGCTAGAGTGGTTTTTTTAGTTTTGATTTGCTCAAATCCATCAGCAAATTCATGTTTAATTTTATTAAAGTGTGCTGAAATGATTCGTGTCAACAGTTGCATTGGTTTTATCGCGATATTGCTTTAAAAATTGAGAATGGAGTGATTTACCGCTCTGAATATCTTCTGCAAAAAGAATTAATCTTTCTTCAAAACAAAACAATATTTCTACCCAAACATAGGCTGAGTTTTCCTTTCCTTGAAATTTTAGATTCAGTTCATCTAATTTCGCTGTGATATCCACAATAAAGTAAAATTTTGTAACCGTTTCTCGTTATTTAATTCAGATTAATTATTGCCTTTTTCATTTAGAATTTGGAAATCCATCGCACTTTATTATGAAAAATGGGGTCGGAATACTGAATCTCCATTTCGCTTAACAATTCATTAAACTGGCGGAAATATTTGGTTACAAAGCGCTTCTTGGTGTATTATGCAGTGAAACTTCAGAATACCGTAGTTTATTTTGCTCCGAAGAATCGTTGTTGCCCTTTCATTTTGTCCTGTCATACTTCTGACTTCATCAATTTCTATTGAAACGATCCGATTTGAATTCATCATATTGTCTTTACCGTATTTTTGCATGGCATTTGCCAGATATATATCTGACAAAAAGAAAAACTTCTGCGGTGTATTTTATGTCGCATGAAACATTAATAGTAAAAAGCAGAAGAAAGTTGAAAATCTTCCATCTGCAAGTATGTTACATTAGAAGACATTTCAGCTATTCTAATCAGTGAGGTATAGGATTTTATTTTGAAAAAAACTACAACAAATTTGAAAAAAATGATGAAATCTTTAATGGAATCGATAGAAAACTCAGTATAATTTGATGTTTGAAGATAATTTCATGCAAATGTTACCCGCTGCTCCGCTTTGGATACCATATGCGCAAGGTCCTATTTTGGCACACTCTCTCCAACATATCGGCCAGTATTTCACGAATATTGGCTTCTAGTGCATCAATAGTTGCTAGGTTATCCCTGGAGACATTAGCCCTAGCATGATCTCACAAGAAATAGTTTAAAGGCGGTCAATCACACGATCTAGAAGGCCAATTGACGGGCCCTAAACGTGATATGAACTGTTCACCACAAAAGGTTCACACTTTGGCCATCGTATCGCGTGCCGTGTGGCATGTGGCACGTCTTGTTGAAACCACATGTCAGGCATATCCAATTCTACCATTTTGGACAAAAAAAATCGTTTATCTTCACACGGTAGCGCTCGCCATTCACAGTAACGTTCCGGCCATCGTCGCTTTTGAAGAAGTACGTCCCGATTATGCCACCGGCCCATAATCCACACTAAACAGTGAGATTTTCGGGATGCATTGGTAGCTGTTGCAATGGTCCTGGCTGGTCTTCACTACAGATGCTGCAATGTTCCTTATTGCCGTATCCATTCAACCAGAAATGAGCTTCGTCGCTGAACACAATTTTTCGATAAAAAAATGGATCTCCCTCCAACTTTACCAGCGCGTGGTTTCAATTCTTGCATCAGCAGTATCTTATGAGGTTTTACATCCAAATCCTTCCAAAAAATTTTCCACGTAGTGGAGTAACAGAGGCCCAATTGCTGTGAACGGTGGCGCACCGACATTTCAGGGTCACCAGTAACACTGGCGGATACAGCCGCAATATTTTCTTCGGTTCTCACTGTACGTTTGCGTGTTAGTGGTTTAATGTCCAATAGTGTGAACTGGGTTCGAAATTTAGTCACAAGCTTCCGACCTCAGTAGGCCGACCAAACTGCCCATAAATTGGAAGAAGTGCGCGATGCACTCTATTAACCGAGCATGTATTTTGATAGTGAAATTCAATAAATTGCAGGCGTTGTTTTTCTTTAATCGATTTATGATTAAATTATAGACCAAACTGAACAAGTTTGACAATGACACAAAACACGATTCACGCGTGATCTGTCAAAAACAGTGTTGCCAGAAAGATACCAGCAAAAAATCACTCGTTATTTTGTATTGTTTTACTGGATAATGGTAAATCTTCTTCTACATTCCTGGTTTGTTTTTGTAATCATGGAACAGTTCTTCAGATGTACATATGAAGCAATTCTTGACAAGTGTCACGCGAGAGGAGATAAAAAAATGTTTATATCCAAGTTAGCAGACTCAGAACGATTTTTAAATATTTTCTTTCATAAAATTAGATCTGCAGCATTACATCCAAAAAGCTGCAGGAGGCTGACCTCTCGTCTAATATAATACAACTTATAGTATAAACAGTTGTTATTTTCCACTATTAATGTATTTTTTCCCCTCCAATAAAAACAATACTAACAATATTCAGATTTATCGTTTTGCTTTTTTTTTCGTTAGATTTGATTTTCTATTACATTGACTACAGTTTCAATTGCATCCTAGCCACGGAAAAGCTAATAAAAAATTCATGTTACAATTGTAAATTATTCCGTATACAGGTGAATTTTTTTAAAGTTGATTTGATTCAGCTTATTTATTAATTTATACAAGTCAACCTGAACTTTTCAATAAATATTTAAACATGTATTGTAAACAAAACAAAAATGCAACCTGTCTGGAAATGCATGCTGTGCAAATCTGAAAGTTCCAATTAAATAAACAGAGCCGGATTCGGTTCTACAGAGAGATATAAATAAATAGAAACTAGAAATAATTAATTGACCAGTTAGTGGTAACTAAGTTAATTTTTCACATTCATAAATGTTTTCATGATTTCACTAATAGAATATGCTAGAAACAATTATACTTTCTATATATATTGTAATAGATGGAGCTATTAATGAACCAAATTTGGATTATATCATTTTTTCATATAAGTAGCTAGCAGCGAAACCCGGCGTTGCTTGGGTTAAAATACATCACATGTTTAATGGTATAGAAAATATAAAAGGATACGTTTTTTAACATAGATTTCTATTTTCGATATCTAGAGACTTTTTCGGCCATTAAACATAAAGTATATATAGTATATCTAATAGTGTAAACTAATTAACGAATTAAAATAATTTTAAGAAAAGGTTTAGTAAATGAAAAATTAATGTTTTCTTTTTTTTGTAACTGTACAATCCTTACTCGACTGAAAATACGATTGAACTGACGAACAGTTACGGAATTTCGGTTTATACACCATCAGACACAGAAATTTCCGATATCAGAATACTCTGGAATATTAGGACTTACAACACTTCGATTCGGTTCTTTAAGATCAATAATAACATTCGTACACAATCCAAAATTTTCTAGAGCTTCCTAGAATATTTTGAATCGCTTTTAGGATTTTCTGAATCTTTTTAGAAATTTCTAGAACTTCCTAGAACATTCTAAATCGATTATAATAGTTGCGCATATTTTAGGACTTTCTAGGCTATTTCAAAAATTTTGAGATATTTTCAGAAGTCCTCATGCGTTAGAGAAGGACGAAATATATATTTTCACCACCTACAACCAGCCTCTTCCATCCACCACGACCAAACTCCCTTACTTTGACCTGGAGACAAAGGGGTAATCAACACCTTGATTGACTATGATTTAATTGAAAATTCTGGGAAATGCAAAAGGAAATTAATATATTTTTTAATTATATTTTTTTAGTCACACTTTCCAAAACTGCGAAAGTGCACTAAAAAGGAAAAAATATGGACAGGACGGGGTCGTGGAAGACAAGGTTAGTTCGTATAACGTCAGAAGCTGGTCATAATAAAAATAATAAAAGAAAAAATATATAATAACAATAGCAAAAATGTGGGGGGATTTATAAGAGGACATAATATATACGATGTCTGGCTATTGAATAACGAGACTCGTTACGAAAACGGTTTTAAATAAAAATTATTCTACATTCGAATGCTCCCCTTTGATATACTCCCCTCCCCTTGCCACACATCTTTCCATACGTTTTCCCCATTGATCGAAGCAGTGCTGGAAGTCTTCTTTGATGAGAGCCTTTAGAAGCTCAGCCGTTTTTTGCTTTACCGCTTCCATCGACTCAAATCGGAAATATCCAGTCCAATATCCCTTTCAAAGCAGATCTTATTCTGATCTTTCGAATCTTTCAAGGAAATCTGAGCGCACCCGTTGACGCAAGAGCTCTTGGTCAGATTTTTGGCACCAACTTTTCACAGACTTTTGTCATGTGAAATTCGTCGTGTAAACTTTTTCTAACCGTTTCTTTATCGGCGTTTACAGCTTCGGCAATCATCCGGATGCTCATTCAACAATCTGCACTCATAATTTGGTTGATTTAGGTCACTGTTTCCGAAGTTGAAACAGTCACAGGGCGCACAAGATAGAGAATCGTTCCTATAGGTCTCTTGCAATCATTTATAGTACTCATTCGGAGTTTTTTCAATTTAACGAGAAATTTGAGATTGATGCTTTGCTCCTGTTTTTCGTTACGCATGGTTTTCGGTACGAGAAAAAAATACGTCCGTTTCAAACTGCTACTGCGCAAAAACTATAATAGTAACGAAAACGTGTTTTGGGACGTGCATAGACAAGATATCTAGATACCCAACGCACTACTCGTTGTTTACTTTACCCGTCTATTGCGCCCTCTAGGCGCGCAGTCTCGTTATTTAATAGCCAGACCAGAGATGAAATATATTAAAAAATCAAGCGCCCATATAATGAGTTGCCGAAGATAAGATTTTTAACAGTAGACGAAATTCTTGTCACGGTGGAAGAAAATAAAGATGATCATGAATTGAGTCGAAGCACAACTATGGGAACTTTTAAAAGAATAAAGTTCTCGCCTTCCAAAAAGTCTATTTTCATACAAAGAAAGAATATTGTAGTATGGACAAGAAATTAACTATAGAAGACTATAAAAGAAATGAAAAAACAAAAAAAGATATATTTTCTTTAGTTGAAACATGACAAGTTAAAACTTTCGTAAGTCGAAGATAGATTTTCTCAAACAATTTATTCACTGGATTGAATCCATCAACAAGAAAGCGCAGACGTTGAGAAAAATTATCCACGATCAAGTGGTTAGGAAAAGTTTCAAAGAATTAGCTAAATTCAAAAAATATTAAGTTCCATTCTGGTTCTGTGAGAAAAGAGATTGCCTTCATGAAGAAAAATTAACTAAAGATGAAATTATTGAAATAACAGATAATTGTGGAATGACTGCAGTTAGTTCTCCACCATATCATTGCGAACTAAGCCTGATTGAACTTGTATGGACACATATAAAGAGAGAAGTTCCAATAAAAAATAATTATTTTGAAATAAGTTGCACAGTTTTTGTGGCGTTTGTTAAAAATATGTCTGGAAACTCGGAAAAAGCAGTTAATCATATGATTGGAGAAGAAAATGTGGAAGTTGAAAATATTATTGATGAAGTAATCGAGAATATTGGTTGCAACAGTTCATATTCTGATTCTGATTTGGATTTGTAAGAAGGAGCTCTAGTTTTTATATTAAAATTATGATCGTAAGATTGTTTGAAAATCAATTTTTAAACCATTATACCTTTTTCACTTTCAGCTGTTCACAAATTATAAGCAAATTAATTAGGTGAAATAGAGTAATAAAATGATGAAGTATTCATAATCAACACTTATATTTTATAACAATAGACTATAACAATGAGTTTTTGAGCATCGAAGCCTTTTTTCTTATCAAATATGCTTCAAAAACTCGAACTAAACATTGCCATAATTATCAAAGATATTTTGGTATATGTTTTTAAAAATTCCATACATTAATTAAGTAGTTACACGTTTATGAATCATTTATTTCATATACTCGATAAACTTTATGATAAATTCAACTTTGACACGAAAAACTAAGAAAAAATATTCGTAATTTTGTTTACGATATTTATTAATATGAACTTTATAACATAAACATCTCCGAGTATTTGACAATATTCCTAGTCCGCAACTGGAAGATACTTTCGAATTGAGACCGGTCAGCATTAACGAGAACACCTGCTAGTCTAAACTGGTGCTGATCATCAGCCGCTGCGGATTGCAGATCAGATACCGTAAAAGAATGAGATAAATCGCATTGATTTATAAACAATATGAGTACCGTTAGAATCATTCTTGAGGCCACTTTCATTCTCAACACTCATTCTCTTTCTATATCGGCCATTGTTGTTTTTTTGCAGACGCAAGCTGATCCCGGTTAGACCACAGACGTACGACAAATTTTTCGGTCTAATTTATTGATATTTGGTTAAGCTTTTATAAATAAAATAGATACAGATATACCGTCGATCAAACATTAGAATTTTAGAGGATTTAAATCGGAAATAGATAATACATCAATAATAATGAACGTCTAACCAGAAACTTTTTCAATTATAACTTTGATTTACAAAACTTTTTTTAAGCTCCAAAATAAATGTAAATAAATATCTTAATCTGCTTTTCTTAAACTTGAAAGTGTTAACAGAAATATTTCTTCACGTCATTTCGTCCCGAAGTCAAATGTTTTTTTTTCAACATAAAACTCAATATGTTGTGTGACCAATCAAGAAAAACACATTTTTTTTGGCAAAAATTGATTTTATTCCTTCAAGATCAATAAAATCATTCCAACGCTTCTTTAACTTTTCGATGCCGTGCTTGTAGAAGGATTTGTCTTTGATCAGCGAAAAGCCAGTTGGTACTGGGATCCAGATCTGGGTTATACGGTGGAGATAGCAATTCTGAGTATAATTAGTTCTTTTTAATGATCGTTGCCATCGACTTGTGAATCGGTGCATTGTCTTGGTGAAGCAGTGCTTTTTTCTTCGACATATGAGGTTGTTTTTCCTTGATTTTTGCAATCAAACGATCGAAGAACTCTATGTAGTATTCGCTATTGATTGTCTCTCCAGCTGACTGTTGTGCCTTTGGACGCCTCGGACGTGGTTCACCGGTTAAAGTCCACTCAGATGATGATCCTTTCGATTCTGGAGTGAAGTGATAGACACATGTTTAATCCATTGTTACAAATCGACGCAAAAAATCAGAATTATTACGTGGAAACATGGCCAAACACTGTTCTGAATCATCAACACGTTCTTGTGTTTGATCGACTGTGGTAAACGCGACACTCACGTTGAAAAAAGCTTTCTCATAGTCAAATGCTGATGCATAATTTTAAACACACTATCTTCTGATATCTTTACGGCTTCAGTTATACGCAATGTCAATTTACGATTGAATGTAACCAATTTGTGGATATTTTTGATGTTTTCTGGATCAACCACATCAAGTTGAAGACCAGAACGTTCACCATCATCGGTGTCTGTACGACCACGTTTAAATTCAATAACAAATTATTCTTTTCGATGGAGCCGAGACCGAACACTTCTGAAGCCATTGCTGAACTTGTACAGTATTTTTTTTAATCAAGTAGCAATAATAAATTAAAAGCCGAATTTGTAATTATTACCTAACATGGTGACGACAGTTTATTGTTTATTTGTTCGCTCCAAACGACAATTATCTTGTTTGGGATTGAATGAAAAAGTTGAGAAGAAAATGTAAATTAACTTCTGATCGTTTTTGTTTTGTTAGTGGACAGTTTGTATTTTTAAAAAAGAGAAGACACATTTTAGATTCGTTAACAAGTGCATATCTTCATTATTTTGGATTTCCTGTTGCAAATTCCATTTGTTACTAAGCATATAGTACATTCGAAAGATCTATCACATCCAGTGTGTCCAGGTAAATCGTGTGCAAATATACTAGATGACAATGGTTATGTCGAAGTTTTGTTGAATTCAAATCGTTGTTTGGTGATTCTGACAAGTTCTAACCACAAGAAAATACTCCACATTTAATCCGCCAAGCTGATTTCAATGATCTTATAAAATCAGAGCAGAGCTTCTTGGTTTCCGCTTACAACAATGGAACGTATTACTACTAGACACAGAAATAACGTTTTACAGAAACAAAAGCAAAATTTACTCAGAATTTCTTAAACAAGAAGGTGAGTTTTGTTATTGGACTGATATATTATTCATCGAATTTTGGAAATATAGTCTAAAAGCTGTTTTATTACATAATGTCAACACCATCATACCAATAATATACGCAGAGTACAAAAAGAACTATGAAACGATGCGTATTTCAATTAATTCAATAGTAAAAGTATAAAGAATACCAATTGAAAGTGTGCGGAGGCCTCAAGGTCATCGGTATGTTATTGGGATTGCAGAGTGGTTACACAAAATACTATTGTTTCTATTGTTGTTGGGCCTGAGTATATTCCAAGCGAAATAAACATTGAATTCGAGCTGTTGGTAGATCCCAAAAACACTCTAACTCCTTAACATATTAAATAGTTGCTCATGGAAAAATTTGTGGAGGCGCTGTACAAACATAGTGATGCTTTCAGTATTTAAAAAAATATTTCCAAACATTACAGAGGGAAAACTGGAAGAGGGTATATTTGTTGGCCCACAAATCCTTAAAATTATGAAAGATTCTGCTTGATAGTCATTGAAAATGAATGCGGAAAATTTTTTGGGGAATGGAAAGAGTGAAAATTACAAAGAAATGGTTACCAATTTATTGGAAAATTTTCATAAGATGGCAGTGAACATGTCATAGAAGATTCATTT
Organism: Diorhabda sublineata; assembly: GCF_026230105.1. NCBI lineage: Eukaryota > Metazoa > Arthropoda > Insecta > Coleoptera > Chrysomelidae > Diorhabda > Diorhabda sublineata. The sequence goes on from NC_079482.1 coordinate 4,698,900, forward strand.
TCTGCACTCGCATCTGAATTTTTTCCATGAAAATTCAGGAAGTATGAGTGATGAACACTAAGATTTAAAGGTTTTCGAAGAACCACATCAAGGATTTTGGGATGTAAGGGGTCTATTATAAGAGAAACTAATTCAAATATTTATGAAAAGAAGAAAAAAATAAGTAATTTCTAATTTTTTTCGGTATTAATACCAAAATTATGCATTTCAGTTAAATTCTTGGTCTAGACCCGACAGAATTTGTTTATTATTTGTCCTGGATAATTCTACATAAATGAATAACAAAAAAAATAAAGGATAAGTTGCAGATGGTAAAAATAAAGTGGGAAAAGGAATCTGCCATGTTTTCACTAATACTTATCAGAAATTTTATTAATTAATATTAATACAGGAAAAACATCCTTTTCAAAAAATCAATAAAAGAAACTTAAATAAACTTGGATAGTAAAACAATGGAAAGAAACAATGGTGCTGGTGATAGTGATCAAATTCAGATAGACAAAACTAACTGATTGTAAATTACATACTACAATTTGCAACTGTCTCAGATATTTTCAACTGTTGGTAGATTTGAAAGTGTGAAAATTTTGAGAGACTTTAAGAGTGGATATAGTTTTGGATTTGGTTTTGTTAAGTATGCTAACCCAGATGGTGCTTCCAAGGATATTCAAACTCTTAACGAATACAATTTTAGGAATAAGGCTATGTTTCAATAATAAAAAATTATCTGAAACCATTCAAGAAAAAATATCAAAGAAAGTTATTTTATCTATCCTTGTACAGTATTATTGTTACCCAAGTTATTGTTGAAGAAAATTAATACTTTAAACTGGTTGAAGTTTCTCAAGAAATTAAAGAAGATTTTGAAAAATGGTATCATCAGTTAAAATTATTAGAAGAAGTGAAGATTCCACGTTGGATTTCTAGTACCCATAAAACAGAGAGACAGAATTTATTTCATGTTTTCGTCGATGCTAGTCAAGTAGCTAATGCGGCAGTGATTTATATAAGAAAACATATTGACACAGATACGAAAATACAACTGATTGCTGCTAAATCAGTATCTCTAAGTAAAAAGATGACTATTCCGCGTTTAGAGCTTCTTGCAGCAATTTATAATTGATTTCATATAAAAGTATTCATCTAAAGTTTATTTAATTGAGAAATAACTAATTATAAATTTTTTTTTATCTAATCATAAGAAGAAAAACTACGAAAAGCGTGAAACTCCAGCTAGAATAACGAAAAAGTATCAAATAATGAGAAAATATTAGAGAAAAATTGTATACTAGAATTACCAGGGTGCCAGCAACCTGAAACCCAATCAAATGGACGAACAACAGACGAAAATGAAAAAGAAAATTCTGAAATGGAGAAGAAAGAATGAAAAATGAGAAGATATATAAATTGAGGTGTATGACATTTTTTATAAGAATACAAATACCGAAATCCTATAGACGTAAAACTTTTAGGAAAGGAAAGAATGATATACAGAAATATGAAAGAAATTTTAAATGGAAAACGTAGCTTTGGCAGACTTTCCATAGAGTATACTAATTGGAAAAAGAAACGGTAATAAATGAGTGAGACTAGTAAAGAGAGACATTGGAAAAGTAAACAGTGTGGTAATCTGAGTAAGGCTAGATAAATTTACGACGATATATTGAAAAATTCTTAGACTACTATAGAACCAAACAAAATTTCAATGCCAATATATTTATAACCTAACCTAACCAAAATGTTTCTTCTTGATCTGCAAATCAGACCTCCACAGCTTTTATTATCTCCTCGTAGGAAGAATATTTATAACTTTTTTTCAGTTGAGGAAAAAAATGATAGTCGGACGGAGCCAAATCTAGTGAATAAGGGGGGTGTTCTAGTAATCCAAACCTTAAATCACGAATTTTTTGCATGGCAGCATGAGATTTGTGTGCAGTGGCGTTGTCCTGCAAAAACAAAACACCTTTGGTGGGTTTCCGCGTCTTTTTTCTTTATTTTTTTTCCCGTAGAGTGGTCAGTAATGTCGAATGGTAATCTCCAGTTATTGTTATCTAAAAAATCAATCATGGTTACTCCATCGCAATCCCAAAAAACTGAAGCAAGAACTTTTCCAGCAGATTTTTGGACACGAAACTTCTTAGGTCTTGGAGAATCAGAGTGTCGCCATTCCATCGATTGTTGCTTTGTTTTTGGATCGTAGAAATCCATACAAGACTCATCCATAGTAACAATTCGGTTTATGAAGTCTACATCGTTTTCAAATCGAGCACAGATCGAACGCGATGTTTCTGCCCTTGCACGCTTTTGGTCAACATTCAAACATTTGGGGATTCATTTTGCAGCAATCTCATGTCCAAATTGACGTGATCTATATGATGAACGCATTCATATGAAATATTAAATGCTTCTGATATCTATTTTAGCCCAATTCGACGGTCTGATAAAATCATATCATGAACTGCATCGATATTTTCGGGGACTGACACAGAAACTGTCCTTCCCGATCGGTCATTATCTTCAATGAAAAATTTACCTCTTCTGAAGCTTGCAGTCCAATTTTTCACGGTCACATACGAAGGAAATTGATCACCAAGAATATTAACCATATCTTCGTAAATCTGCTTACCTCTTCACCCTTTTAAATACAGGTACTTGATGATGGTTCGATACTCCAATTTTTCGATTTTCACATTTTCGATGGACATATTTTTTCTTTTAATTTATTGCGTAACTCTGGCTTACTTTTTTTATTGTTCGTGGCTATGACAACAAATATTTCATTGATGCATGGGACTGGTCTATGTTAACTAGATATCAATACATCCTCGTACTCCCAAGAATCTCAAGATAAGCGCGTACATCAGGGATGACGAAGACGTGCGATTACCATTTGTTTACTTTAGAAACTCCAAATTTATAGGGTAGACAATCCAAAGGGTCATGTACCTAGTTTTTGTAACAAATGGTTCGGAGAGTCTTGATTTCTGAATCGTATATTATTATAATTAGAATGGAAAACATGGAATCTCGGAATACCAGAAACTTTTAATTACAAATAAAACATAATAAACGGGAAAGGTCTTCGAATTGGCTCGTAAAATAGCTGCAATGTAAAAATTATGAAGTATCCAAATCTGGTAGAAGTGTACAAAACATGTATGAGGTAAAAATGAATGTATTGAAAGAACCAATTATATAAAAACAGGATTTTTTAACAATTATTGTTGAAATCATAGTATAAGTGATAAAGAAGTTACCACTCCTGAGCTTCAGCTTTACAGTTTTCTTGAAAAACCATTTTCTATTATGCAAAATTTCGTTGAAGATTCATATCAGTGTACCTTCTCTTCAAAATGAGTATCTACTGCTACGCTTATGAACCTATTGTGTTTTTTTATCCAGAGACTGCGCTACTGAATACAGATAACCATCATAACAGTTTATGGACTTTTTATTCGATTTCATTGACGGCTGACACTTAATGTAGGTTTATTATCGGTTCTTATGGCAACACGTTGTTCTTCGTTACATGAGAAGCTGTTAAGAATTATTTCGAAAAGTACAGTGATACTCTATTAGACATCTATTTATAAATATATGTTGAAGTATATAGTAGGGACAGTACAAGAATGTAGATGCAGGAAGAACAATTAAGATCGATTCAATTACCTTGGAGTAGCAATATCATGTGAGAGGGATTTAATAGAGGAAACATCAATTGGAGCGATGAAAGTATCAACAGTTACAAGTTATTTGACCGAACTAATATGGAAAACAATATGATCAAGTATACAAAGCTAAATAAGAATCTACAAAACATGCCCAATATCAAGTATGGAACGGAAACATTAACAATAGAAATAATGAGTAAAACTAAACGCTAAGGACAATTATGAGGTAGAATAAAAAAATCAGGATACTAGAGAAGAACTACAACCCCAAGATGTGGTGAAATAGGTTGGACAAATTGAACGAAGTTGGAGAAAAAGATTGGCAAAAAACTAGACACCAAAAACATCAGGTAATCCTCTAAAAGCACTTCAAGAAAAGCTAAGGTGCAGGATAAATATCCGGAATGAAATAGACCAGTCGTATTAAAAGAAAAAAGTAGAAGATTGATGAAGCACTAACTGAAGCTGTAGAAGAAAAACTACCAGAAATTAAAAAAATAGAATTATTTTAGTAAAAGTAGATACTACTAGTTGACCGAAGTATAAACTGCATTACTCGTATCAAAAGACACAAAACCTTTAGACGTAGAGAGCAAATAGAGTTGAACAAATACATGATGAAGTCCCAGAACTAGATTATAAACCGTCAAACTATGGATTTGAAAGAGCCACATTAATACCATCAGGAGTTGAAGACGAACTAGCAAGAAATGTAAATAAACCAATTTCGAAACAGGAAACTTTTGAATAAAGAAGTACCATAAAACCAGAGACAACCATAAATAAAGGGTATCATAATAATTAGGTTTGCCGAACGTCCCGGTTTGACCGAGACAGTACCGGTTTTCGAACAATATCCCGATGTCATGGCCGGATTAGTACGTTTTGGAAACCATTAAATTTGATTGTTTAGATGACTAAAAAAGTCTAAATTCTCTCATTGGGCGAGTCTTGTTCTAGGCACTAAACTAAGAGATGTAGTTTTAGCACCAGAAGAGATTTCGCTGCCCATTATAATCCCCCGTGCAATAGCTTGGCCACCTCGGCGCTAGGCTTGTGATGCAGAAGAAAGTCAGTCAGAAGTGTCTGTTGTGTCGCTGCAAAAGAGGCGACCACACAGCAAAAGTTCCAATTCGAGTTTTTGTTCATTAAAACTAATTTTTCAGTATTTTGGACTCGGAAAAACTAAGTGTGTGGCTATAGTTTCAAATATATAACTCCATTAGCTCAAGAAGATCTTAAAAAAGATTTGACCACCTATCTGTGAGTATGGATGCATTAAACAGAAAATATTGTTGTCCGCTACTTAAATCCTGGTTCAGGTTTGCAAGTTAACTTGTGGAGGGTGAAACATCTGCAATTCTCACAAATGCTCTGTTCTTCCGCTACATTAACTTCGGTGATGTGAAAAAAGCAGAGAAAAAAAATCCGAAACTTTTGCTGAAATCATAAATAGCAGTCTTTTTGATAAAATACGAAAATAAACAATGAACAGCAGTTTGACGAAGTTGTGCTTGCTAAGGAATATTTGAAGTCACATTGAAAACAGTGGGAAGAGACTACCAGATTATTTCAAGTAAAAACAATAGCTGGGTCTAGTTGGTCTCTTCGAGAATAATCACATAGCAGCTCCCAATCTGATCAAGATTGTTGAGTATGCCTCTGGGACATCAGCACCAGTTGAGAGAGTAGTTTCTTTGATGAACAACGCATAAACTTATGTTAGACATTTGGTAAAGGAATCTACATTTAAAGGAGTTGATGATTTGTAAAATCGACATTGGATTAACTTATGAAGAATTTGATAAAAAGACTAGAAACAAAAAAGGTTTTATAAAACAGCTCTTAGCCAATGAAAAGTACATGTAAAGTAAATATTGTCAAAGTTTTATTTTTTAATCAAAGTATTTTTTCTTACTTGTAGCTTATGAATATTAATCTTCCAATTTATTATTGTGTAATTAATTATTATCCCTGTTTTAGGTTCCTAATCAGTAAAGATATCCAAAGCAGTAGGAATATACTACCCTGTAAAAACCGACTGAGGGTGTGTGCCCTTAAATAAATTAGAAGTGTGGGGATCCCAATTGAACATTTTATATATCTGGCAAGCCTAATAATAATAATAATAGAACATCGCTTATTTCGTACAAATACTATCAAATTTTATTAGTAAATATTTTATGGAATACAAACAACCATCAACCGTCTATGATGTGTTTTTGCTATGGAGAAATATCGATTCTCGTTTCGTCTTTGCTACCCTTTATTGGGACGTCTTAGTAGACCTCTCAATAGAGATGGAAAATTGTGTAAACAGTATGATGATCCCGAGAAATTTATGGGCAAATTTGAATCTCATGCATACCGAAGTGAGCTTGAATTGATAAATGAACGTCTTTACAAAATTTATTAAATACTTAGAGCTTGGGCGGAAATATAACTTTGGTGTTTCGTTTATTTCAAATTAATATACAAGGTGATTCTATTCACTTATTTCATATTTGGATGTCACTAATTTATATCGACACATAATATTAAGTGTGGAAGTTTGAATACGTATTTTTACCAAGAACGAAGATGGTTCCAACACAATACGACATCACCTCTTCATTGCTGGAAAATCTTTGACCGCCGCGCCATTTTTTCTGTCTGGGAACAGAACATAATCCGAGGGGGCTAAATCTGGCGAATAGTGTGTATGAAGTAACAATTCACACTTCAATTCATTAATTTTTGAAGCAATAACGGATGTGTGAGCTGATGCACTTTCTTGATGGAACGACACTTTCTTCTTCGCCAAATGCGACCGGTTTTGCTTGATTTCCTCGTTTAAACGTTGCAATAATACTCGCCGTTGATAGTTTTTCCTTTTTGAAGACAATGAATGACAATTATCACACGGGCATCTCACAAAAACCGACGTCATGACCTTGTCTACAGATGGAACGGTCCTTCTTTGGAGTCGGTTCTCCCTGTGCGTCAATTCATTTTACGACAATTCTTATCATTTCGAACTGTGGCAAAAACTTAACTGTTGGAAAATGGACTTACTGGGTCCTTCCAACTTTTTTATAATGACACCAATAGACTTTACACTGCACCTTGCAGGTTACAACTAAATTAAACTGTTGAAATTGCGCAGCTTGGACCTTCTCATTATATGGGGAAATATACAATCATATTTTTAGTGGAATTTGTTTGGAAGAGATTCTTGGAATATACTACATGAAGCTTTTGGTATGTTCAAACCTTCTTTTATTGTTATCTACAGCTTATGGTTATAAAACACCAATAAAATACCGAAAACTTATAACGTAATTAAGAAATTTCAAGAAATACTCAGACTATACTGTAATAATTTTTGAAATGACTGTATAGTTCTTCTATCAATTGCAGATTATAAAAAACCCTTGCCGACAATTTTGTTTGATCTATCATAGGCGTAGATACCTCAGTTTATAAATCAATTATTTTTATAAATACTTTTAAAAATGTGAATATCTTATGCGAGAAAGTATTCGTTGAAAAGCAATCGAATCATTATAAATTGGACGACATTATACGCCGTAATTTAGATGCACTTAATTGTAGACCTACTTGAAATTTAGAAAAAATCATTATTTTACCTCGTTAACTTGCTACAACTGAATATTAAATTATAAAACGTGAATAGACGAGTAAAATGTGCCTGTAAGGACGTTTGGTTTAAACAGGGTACCAGACGTGGACTGAGCCCTTTTTGTACCCCATCCATCCACCCACGTAATTTCAAAGCAAAAACCATAAAGAAAAATACATTTTTTGTAAATAAAAAAAAACATTTCAGTTTCAAAGTATCATTATAAATAATTGTGGTAGTCAGAATTGTCTAAACTAGAGTCATCATTTGATTGAATTATGAAGGGTTGTAAAGAGGGTAATTCCGCATACTCATCTTCTCTTTTGATAACATGTTCAACCCAGTTTTTCCAAAGCTCTTGACAGTCTACTGCTAGAACTTTCTTTACTGAGTTCTGGAGACCGTAATTTTTCTTAATTCTGATTTTACGACTGAATATAAAAAGTTAAATATGCAATAGTAAGAAGTTAGTCTGAAAAGAGTATGACTCTGTTCTTTGTAAAGCTTGTCAATATAATAAATTTCCTCCAATTTTAAATCTTTAATAACAGTAAGCAATTCTTTGTTTGTTGGGCATTTTTCACGATCGCTGACAGGAATAGGTTTTTTTTCAGACATAGATGCTAAAATTTGAGCTTTGTTAGTACTAATATTTGGTAACTTAGGATGCGTTCTCTTTATATAAACAACCGTTTTCGTGACCACTCGATAAATGAAAAATTTATTTAATCTAGTCCATTCAGCAATTCTTATTAATTGCGTTCGAATATATTTTAAAAAACTTGCTATGTTTGTAAATCTGGATCTTTATTATTAAAATCATTCGCTCATGGTATAAAGAACGCCATATTTCTATTTATTTAAAGAAATTTATGAATTAAATAAATCTCACTACGCGACGCCACTGCAGTAATATTTCGAATAAATTGTGTACCTACGCCGTTCGACAGCTGCGGCCAATAGAAATGCATTTACGATTCGATATTTTCATTGGTAAACAGTGGAAATGATGAGTCCACGTGGACTGACGTTAGAACGGTTTGTTAGATATCTACCGAATTTTATACGGGGAGTAAACATTATTTTTCGTTGCTTAATTTGGTATGAGTGCCGTGCGTATTTATGAAATATTGATTGTTCTTCGCATAACTGTCTTCTGCATTCGAAATTACGTTTTATTACTCAATTTTGCAGTGAATTAGACTTTATTTATGGTCACCATTTTACTGAATATAGGAGCGATCCCAACCTATATGAAGCCCGGATTAATTCTATGAAGTCTTTGTTTCGTAATAGTAAGGATGAAGTGATTCAATTTCGCTGTAGGCCAAACTTACAAATTGGATCAATCTTTTCACTTTCTCCCGTATTATTAGCCCCGAAAATATATCCCGTTTCCAATTAAATACGTTTGATGAATTATACGGAATAATGAATTTGGTTTTGAGAGGGTTTCCAGTCGTCCAAAAGCTGACGTTGCTCGACAAATTTAATTAAACACAAAATCCCAAAAGACTCGCTACGAAAAGAAAACTAGGTTACAGTCCTCTGTAAATATTCAAATATCTTACGAAGTGTGTTTGAATATACGTGAGTATATGGGGGAACTTTTCTCATTTTATTCCGAAATAAGGAACTACTTTCAAGTAGGTGTATAGAATTTCATTACAAAAAATATGCAAATGTGAAATAATGGGGGAATTCAGAGAAATGCAGTAGCCAATTTCATTCTATATGTCTACTTTCAATGTTGAAAATGAAACGAAATAAACTCGTATTAATAGGCGGGGAGCCGGTAACACTGAAAGTACCGTCATAGCCGAATCAAAAAATTTTTTTAAAGAAATAGAACATAAGTGTAGGAAAAAAACAATCTCTGTATGCGTATTTCTCCAACATGCCGTAAACTTTTTTTATTTTATTGATTTTTAAGTAAATTTTAAAAATATCTCGGTATGCGCGCTCAAAAACTGCCGGAAAAACCCGCATACCACCTTGAAGTGCATAAACTATACTAGCGACATAAATAAAAGCATGGAATCAATTCAGAATCGTAAACTTTTTGATTTTTGTCTTACGGCAGGCAAATTTTCATGAAATTTTTTGTATAAATATATAAACTTTCCAAAGAACTCCGTATAAGATGAAAAAACCTTATATTCAATATACAGGGTGCCCGTATAAGAACCGATACAAGCAGATGCGTATAGAGCAACTAAAAATATGACGATTTATTATAAAAGGGAGCAATTCACCCCTATACTAAGTTGCATCTATGAGAAGTTATAGGGCTTCAAAGTAGGGAGAAAAATTTTGAAAAAAAAACCCGCATACCACTTAAAGTGCATATGGATGGAATCAACTCAGAATCGTAAACTTTTGGATTTTGTTCATTTGGCAGGTAAACTTTCATGAAATTTTTTGTGTAAATATATAAACTTCATGAACTATAAAAATATGACGATTTATTATTAGATGGAGCAATTCACCCCTATATCAAGTTGCATCTATGAGAAGTTATAGGCGTTCAAAGTAGGGACAAACATTTCGAAGAAAATTGATTTTTTTGCAAGGGACAAACATTTCGAAGAAAATTGATTTTTTTGCAGACCTTCACCATGTAAACCTCAAATTTGGCACAATATATGCTGAGTTATTGAGGGCGTTAAGTAATGTAAGTAAAAGGTGATCAAATCATTCTGGGAGTTCATTGTAAATGGAAATTTTAGAGAAGTCCGTGGATTTGAAGAAACTCATTCTCCTATCATGAATAATTTGATTTTAATACTTTTTAACTGTTGTAATTTTTCTTAAAACTTCAAATAACCAAATATATATTTGCAATAAAGTTACAAGAAAGTCAAGAACTGACATTTAAAATTTAGAAATCAAATTTGACAATTCGCAATTCCACTTCTCATAGTAATTACATTGTTATATTTTTTTGACTGGTTTTTGTTTATAAAAAGTATGTAAAAATATTGGGGGAGGTTTTCTGATCGTATTGTTTCTCAAAGAGAAATATTTTCCTAGTGTTGAGCTCGAGAAACATGAAAGTTTTGTAGTGTTAATCGAGACGCCCATTTCAAATTAGTGTGCGAGATGAAGAACTTGATTTGGATACCATTGACGGTCAACGGCATATTGGTACTGAAACTTTATCTAAACAGGTTAATATATCAAGTTCATTTGTACCCCAAACTATTAAACAGAGTCTACACCATGTATATTGAGCCAAAAAAGTGCAATAGTTGTTACCTCAAGGTTCAGAGAGCGAATTTCGAATAATTTTACGTCTGGATATTTACTTTCAAAGAAAAATTCTTTTACAGATGAAGATTTCTTTACCCGTAGGTTTATTACAAATGTGTACCTTTTTAAGCAGCATTTATTTCCTTATGCGATTTTTCCTTGAAATAGACAGAATTTTATGAAAAATTACAAAAGAAAGAAGGTTAAATAACTAAATTATCCATTTTATGAGAATAATTTTCTTAAATCAACTGACAGATTAAAAAACTTTAAGGTCAGGTCACCCCTAATTAAATCTTCAAAATGATTAGATCGCCTTCTAGTTACCATTATTTTATGTCTTAAACAGTCTCATACAAGAGTTGGTATTTTCAAAGTAGAAGGTTCTTATGCGGGACACCCTATATATATAATATAACGTTTGGTTACGTTATACGGAGTAGTTTCATAAATTGATGAAAATTTGCCTGTCGAAAGCACAAAACCAAACAATTTACGATTTAATATTGATCCCACTCTCAAAATGTTTTTGGAAAGTAATTATTGAATAAATTGGTTACTATTTGAGTGTATTTGGTTTTATTTAAGGAATCCTTGATCATATTTCCAAGAAAGTTTCATCACATTATTGCAATACTGATTAATGGGATCTGTGCAAAAAAATGAGAACTCTGAGCAAATGATCGGAGACAAAAGAAAACTGTCATCTAAAATACTTTAGTTAATGTTGACTGTCACTCAAAACAATCGCGATCAGTCCATTAATAACAAAATTCAACTCGTTTAATGTCACGAAAAAGGTAATGATCATCGTCGTCGATCTTTTTCATTTTATATAATCAGCACCCCTTCCCTAATTAAGACGGTATGAATTTTAAAATCTTAATATCCCCGTTAATTAAAAGCATTATCTTGTCAGAGATTTGAAACTATATTTGAAGGAATTTAGAAATCCTAATCATCTAATGGAATCGGAGAAACGTAGCTCGTTTTTGAGGTTAACGTATGTTTCCAATGAAATTAATGGTGTTTGTCACCAAAACTCATTAAAGAAAATTTAAAAAACCATTTTCGGGATGATTTTTCATAATTTCGTTATTGAACATAATAAGTATCATTATTTTGAGAAATATAAACAAGGTTGAACATTACAAGAAATAATTATTCATTAGTTGGAAATGGAAAATTTTTACCTATGTACGGTGGTGCGAAAAGGACCCCCCTAAGTCAGTGGTTGGAAAACTTGTGAGCCAAATATGCAAATTAAAGCGATTAAAAAAAATGAGAGCCAAATCTGTTTGTAAATGTAGTAAACATTCATCATAATTTAGAGATTCATTAAATTATGGGTACATTGAATAAAATTTTATTTCATATTTAATATGGACTTTATTCATTGATAAATAATAATTTGACATCTGGTATAGCATCCGTATAAACACTACTTAATGCGAAGAATGTTCTTGCATCTCCTTTGAAAGTTTGCTCAAGTCTAGTTTGTAGGTTGTTGTTTTTAATTTTAAGCACAGTTCCAGGTTTTCATCTATGAGACGACTTCTTTGTATGTTTTTAATGAAATTCATACTTGAAAAAGATTATTCGCATGAATACGTTGAGCCGAAAACGGAACGGACCCCCGGTAATCCCACATGGTATATTACATGTGAATACGCGTAGGGTATTGTTTTGATTCTGATTGCTTAGTTTGAATTTGACTACATATGAAGATACCTGTGCGGTGCAGCGTGTGTTCATTGTTTACTGTTTATTTATCGTGTATTACGTATTCGTACCTAGTAAAGTCGTCACAGGCTCAGAAGCGAAAGCACAAAACACTGACAATTAAAGAAAAATGCGATATTTTAGATCGCCTAAATCGAAACGAATCTCTAGTAGTTTAGCAAGTGAATACGGTTTAGGCCGATCTACAATTTATGACATTAAAAAAACCACGAGAAGATTAAACAGTTCGTGTCAATTACTGACTCTGGGCCAAGCAAGAGACGGACACTTTAGAACGCTGAACATCCAGAAGTGGAAGAAGCTTTAAATATGTGGTTACTTCAGGAAAGAAATAGGCACGCGCCCATTTCAGTACCCATGTTGACTATGAAAGCTAAATATTTTTATAAGGAAATAATGAAAAAAGATGATTTTGTGGCTAGCAAGGGATGGCTAGAACGTTTCAAAAGTCGTCATGGCATACGTTTAATGTCTATTACAGAAGAGAAACATTCTAATGATACCACCTGCATAGATTCATTTCAATTAAGATTTTTGCAAAGGGTGAAAGATTTAAATCTTAACGAGTCACAGGTGTACAATGCAGACGAATCAGGGCTTTTTTGGCGTGTGATATCTAACAAAACTTTTGTTTCTTATAACGAAAGATCCGTAGCTGGACTAAAAGTAAGTAAAGAACCTGTAGCTGCGGGTACACACATGCTAAAGATGGTGGTCGTTGGAAAATCGAATAAACCCCGTGCAATTAAAAACATTGATTTAACTGTACACTATTATGGACAAAAAAGTGCGTGAATGACAAAAAATCTTTTCAAAAAGTGGTTTGATGAATGCTTCGTACCAGAAGTTAGAAAATAGTTGACAAATCATCATTTTCCTCCAAAAGCGTTATTGCTTCTTGATAACGCTCCTGGTCATCCGTCTGAAGAAGAACTGACAACTGAGGATAAATGCATCACCGCGACGTTTCTTCCGCCAAACTGCACTGCGCTGATTCATTTCATGGATCAGCATATCATTCAGTTTCTAAAGCAAGATTATAAGAAAAACCTATCTACTCGTGGAATGCATTACTGTCATCAACTGTTACATCGTCTTGGAAAAAATTATGGCCAGATATAGTCGCCACTCCTACCAACGATCCACAAATCAGTGTACCTTCAGAAGTACTACTAGAGCAAATTTCTGCTGAAACATAGATAAGTCCGGAAGAATTGGAAACCTGGTGCCGTGGAATGGATAAAGAGAAAACTACTTTTTATGAAATGTCTGACGAAGAGATTATAAAACAGATTTCTAGTTATACAACAATAAATCAGGAAGATGACGACGAAGTAATTGCAACTACAATTCTGCAAGTGACAGCACAAGATGCAATTAACGCCTTTGAGGTGGGTTTGCAATGGGCTGAAGAGAATGATGCATCTTACAACAAACTTATACTTTTGGGAAAACTGAGGGACAAAGCGTCCATCACGCGTTTGATCTGTTATTTGTCGGATTAAAAGGTACTCTTTTGTAAAAAATTCCGGACTGTAAGGGGTCTTCGGCAGCACTCTACATATACTCCGACAAATTCGATGATCCGACACTGCCCTACAAAATGTTTGTTGGATAACCGGGGGTCCACTGTATATATAATAATCGAAATCAGTCAGGAGTACTGATATTAAATGACCGTACATACTAGGGTGTATAACTTAATTCGCGCGGTTTGATAAGAGATGGCGTATAATATTACATCGTTCCAATATTCTGAACTTGCGTTGGAAAGCTACTGTTATTGTACGTCTTTTCAGTATATGTCATTCATTTGAAGCATTAACAACAATAATTTTTTCTCAATCAAATATATCGAACTTTGTTTCTGAAAAAGAGTTTTTGCGGGGAGTTCTTCATTACTTAAATATGAAGAAAAATGCTGCCGAATGTCATCGTATTTTGGTGGAAGTTTATCGTGAACATGCTCTAGCTGCGCGAACCTGCCAAAAGTGGTTTGCACGATTTAAAAGTTGTGATTTTGGCTTGGAACACGATGAACGTCCTGGGCAGCCAAAAAAGTTATTCGATGAAGATTGTTGTCAAACACAAGAAGAGCCCGCAGAATCTTGGAGTGTCACTCAAGCAGCAATTTCGAAATGTTTAAAAGCAGCAGGATATATTCAAAAACAAGGAAATTGGGTTTCACATGAACTCAAGCCGAGAGACATCGAAAGGCGGTTTTGCATGTCCGAAATGCTGCTGGAACGCCACAGAAGGAAGTCCATGGATTAATCCACGACAACCCCAAGCGGAAAAAATCATATATAAAATCCGGTCAACCAGCCAATTCAATGGCAAAGACGAATATCCCTAGCGCGAAGGTAATGCTCTTTATTAACACAATTAATTCGTTTGAACAGAGCAGTAGCTGAAAAATACCCGGAATATGTGACCAGACACGAGGCAATAATTTTTCATCATGACAACGCTCGGCCCCACGTTGCTATTCCGGTTAAGAATTATTTGGAAAACAGTGGATGGGAAGTTTTACCTCACCCACCTTATAGCCCAGACCTTGCCCCTTCTGACTACCATTTGTTCCGGATGCAGAACGCTCTCACTGGAAAACGGTCTACATTAGAGCAAGATATTAAAAATTGGCTTGAATTACTCTTGGCTGTCTAGCCGGTGCAGTTATTTTGGGATGGGATCCACAAATTGCCTATAAGATGGGAAAAGGTCATAGCTTCAGATAGGCGTTCAAATTTTGAAAAAGAAAATCGCACGAATTAAGTTATAGACCACAATATAAACCCGCTTTTACGTTTACAGCCGGATAATATTAGAGGCCGAGCAAGCTCGCAGAGCCAAACTCAAGAGTTTGAGAAGCCGCACTTTAACGACCTCTGTCGTATGTGAATCGTTCTCTGGCTCTATTAACTATTTTAATATGACCCTTTTTCCTCGTTGTTGGTATCGAAGCATAGCCTTTGTTACTATTTCTGGTCCATGTTTTCAGAATAGAGCCTGTTTACTATTACTCTTATCAGTTTCAACAATTAAAAATGGTCTAAGTTATTTCGCTGAGGACTTGAAGAAGATGACCCACGAGCGTGAGGTCCTGTAACGGTGACTTTTAGAAATTGCAGCACAGACCAGCATTTCCAAAACAAGTGCTCTAAGGATTCTACATGAGCATTTGAATATGCTGAATTCTCAGCACAGTATAAAAACAGGGTCTAGTAGGTTTGTGAGCGATATTTACAGCTTTGCTGCGAGAACCAAGGAACTGGGATCCGACATCCAAAAGAGATTTAGTGGCATCGGCAAGAAAAGCCCGTGTTAAAGAAGCGAAGGTCACCACCAGAAAAAAATTTTTGTTTACTTGCTTCATGACAATACTTCAGTCTATATTGCTTCGTTTTTTTGGCTACTTTACACCACGAATGTGGTTTCACAGATATTGATTACCCACCATATAGCCCTGTTTGTCCCATGCGAATATTTTTTGTTTGCAAAGCTGAAAGTTAAACAGGTATCATATGATTAGTTTGAGTCTAAAGATGCATCATAATTTCATATTAGCATAGAATCTTTAGTCGGACATTCTGAAAAGTATGGAAATGAAGGAAGAAGGCTGAGGACCTCTATATGTTTATTTCACAGAGATTTTTATGAATTACATAAACAGAAAATTTCCCGTTGAAATAAACAACACCATAATACGAATTTCTATATAAAGAAGCAACAGTACATATACGAAAATATTCGGAGAAAAGCCTTAGGGAAAATAAAAGCTTCACATTCAAATTACATAACTGACCCTTCAGACTACCGAGTAATACTTTATGATCCGTTGAGAGCCTCAAATCTCGATGAATGCGTTAGGAGGATCAAGCCTCTGCCTACATACCGACCTTTTTTGGTTATCTTAATGGATTACGATCTCACTGCTTATTATTTGGTTTGAATATATGTATCATGTATGATTCTAGATGAAATATTCTTTTATCGACAAAAGCATACTAGGATTAATTAAGAAACGCACCTGTCTAAAAATATTTTATTCGAAAACGTATTACCTGCTATATTACGGCTCCGATATTATTATTTTCAAAGGTACGGCTTGTTCAATAAGATAAAAAACTGATTCTCGCTCATTGATTTGGTTTTAGGGAAAACCACTCGACCAAATTCACAGAATCACGGACAGTATTGAGAAATCCTTGGAAGAAAAAAAGTCTATTCCACTGTCTTTTCAGATGTGGCATAAATCTTTGATAAAGTATGGCACAAAGGATTACTCAAAAAAATGGAAATGGTTCTACCAAGATAATATTCCCAAATCTTAAAGTCTTACTTGTCAGATAGATATTTCAGAATAAAGCAAAACGAATCGTATTCTGATTTAAAAGAATAAAATGCAATAATTTAAACATTGTTCTGTATTGAAAACACAATAATGACAGTCAGTAACATTTGTATCCAATCATTCTGACTTTAAAATGAATTTTCGAACAACTGAATAGTCAACAAAATCGGGATTCACTGAATCGTTAGAAATTTGGCGATAAAAATATCAATGTGACATTTCCATTAGTTTTAAAGGAAAACATTCAATCAATGCCCGATTTCTTTGATGATTTACCGAGCAGGAACTTTTACAAACAAATTAAGGATTCCAAGAAAACGTATAGATACAAAAAGATGAGATTTCCAAGCAAAGAAAACGACAACTTGAATTATGGGTATTTTGAGATAGATAAAAAACATGTTTTTGTAAGTTTGCCAAACTTTTTTGTAGATAATTTATTCTTAAGACAATATAAAAATGTGAAATCGAGTTTTTTGTGTGATATTTCTTCAATTCAACCTTTCATAATCGACTTTAGAATTCAACTTTACATAGCTGGCTATGGCTTGTTACTTTTGATCTGTGATACAAGGTGACGCAAAAAGAACGCATAAATTTCAAACCAATATAATTTGCTTTATTTTGATTACATACAAAATTAAAAACTTTGTTTATTGGAATATCGATAGGCACTGTTTGAAGTGAACTGATCACTTTTAGAAGTCGCGTCGATACACATTAAAAGTCTTTCTCCGAAGGTTTCCATTACATTTGACAATTATCGTTCAGGATGCGCTGCAGCGAGCTTCGAGACAAGTTCAGAGCTCTGTCGACGTTTTGTGGAGTTCGCGCCGCGCGAGGACGATCAGATGACTTCTGCTTCCAGTTGTGCGAAAAGAGGCAACCCAACAAAGTATTGTGGTATCGAACCATTCCGTGGAACATTGAATACTGGGCGGAAAAGCCGTCGAACAGTATTAACAGATTCATTACTTTTGAAGAAATGTTCAAACGGCGAAAAAGCGATGCGTCACGGTCTACTGTGCCATTTCTGCCACTAAAACTGAACGCCCTAACCCACAAAACAACCTCATACATTCTTTTTGCGTCACCATTTAACTTTATGGATGTTAGATCTCGACTGACTGACTCAATTCATTTAGACAGTTATGATGGTTGTTTCGGTCGTTACTTTCGTCATAATTTTCACTTGTTCTTGCAAAAACTATTCAAAAATTCACAATTTTTCATTTTGATATCTGTCTGATACCGAATGATCCAAAGGTTTTGTTTATAAAACATTCTACGAAACATACAAATCACAAATCATTTTAGTGTGAATTGTGTATCAGAATAAGTTGATTTTACATGAAAAAAATTGTTATTTACACAATTTATTTAACTATAGTGACCAATATTCTTTAACTGAAATAACATAACATAAGTGGGTTGTTCATAAAATCAGTTCCAAATGAGCTGCGGACTTGATTTTGGGATTTGTCGTCTAACTTGGCTCCCTTTTTTCAGTTTCCGCCTTTGCAAGCTGTCTCACGCTAGAAACGAATTACACTCTGTGATTCGATTTTTGCGTGCAAATAATGTTCGTCCGATGGACAGTTTAACATTTTGGGAGATCGCTTAGGATATACCAAGGTTTGTGCAAGGCGGGTCCCAAAAATACTGACGGATGACAACAAGCGGTCCCTAGTCATTATCATATCTTCCCTGACTAACTTTGTAGGAAAGTATTTCTCAACTGAAGAAGAGCTAAAATGAAGTTTCAAGAAGATGGTACCCCACTTGCATAAATCCATTGATATGTAGAAAAATAGAGGGAAGTATAAGTTCTCCAAACATGTATTATTCAATGTCAATACACATGTTTTTAATTGTGAAAATTCATTGGGAATCTTTTTTATGAACAAGCCTCGTATATACGGTATATTCAGGTGAGTTGGTTATAGACGTTTAAGAAGTTGTAGAGCCCATTGTAAAAATTGTGATAATCTTGAAATTAAGTATATTTAAAATACGAAATTACAAATAACAAAAATGAGGCTTCTGGAATCAAAATCCGCCAAGTCCATCTCAAGAAATTTTCGAAAAAGTTGGAAAAACTGTTACAAACAGACCAATCATAAGAAATTATTAATTTTTTTTTAAATATCAATAATTTTTACTTTATAACAGAGACAATGTATGATCCAGATCCTGAAAATAGTTTCATAAATTTTTACAAAAATTTAAAATCAATATTTGGATTTTGATACTAAGATTGGGATTTGGCGGGATTTGAAACAAAAATAAGCTCAGACTGCAAAGGCGTTGAGCTACAAAAGGTATACTAATTGTAATTTTTACTTTTGTTTCGCTTTAATTACGTATAGGCTTGAGAAAAAAATATTTAGTAAAAATCTTGAAGTTAATTATTACAGAAACTACTAAGTATCATTAAATAAAATCTATTGTTTTTGAAAAAGTGAAAAAAGTATTTTTTTGTTGTACCAGATCACTGTATCAATTTCCTCATTAACAATAAGGTTTTCAGCTTCTTCATTGTTGAGATCTTCGGCTTCATTATTGGGACCTCCGGCTTCTAGATTTTCCAAATCTCTAAATTTTAGCATCTTGTGGTTTCTCTACTCTTATCCGAAGTGCTTTGTTAGCAGCTTCGCAACATCCTTCATTTTTGCAGCTTCAAGATTAACTAGACTTTAGACTCTTTAATAGACTTCACCCTGGACCAGATTGTTATCACCCTGGACCAGATTGTTATCACCCTTGACCAGATTGTTATCCCCCTGGATCAGAATATTATCACCCAGGACCAGAATGTTATCACCCTGGACCAGATTGTTATCACCCTGGACCAGAATATTATCACCCTGGACCAGAATGTTATCACCCTGGACCAGAATGTTATCACCCTGGACCAGATTGTTATCACCCTAGACCAGATTGTTATCACCCTGGACCAGAATGTTATCACCCTGGACCAGAATGATATCACCCTGGACCAGAATGTTATCACCCTGGACCAGATTGTTATCACCCTGTACCAGAATGTTATTACCCTGGACCAGAATGTTATCACCCTGGATCAGAATGTTATTTTTCTTCTTGTTCTTTTTTAGCATAATACTTTTCTGATGGATTGAACTTGGAGTGCCACAAGTTCTTCATATTCTTCTGGCTTTTTTTCAGAGAAATAAAGCATAAAGAGTGAACAACTCGCAGATGATCATGGCTAGTCACGTGACGAAACTAGGCGCTCATATTGGCCGATTTGGGTATGGCGGATTTTGAAAATGCCTTTGGACTTGGCGGTTATTGCAACTAAACCTCAACTTTAACCTCGAAATACACTCAGATGTGGCGGGATTTGCTCCAAAATAACAGTTGCACTGAATTCAGCATGAAAAAATCTATAAGAAAAAATATAAATTTGGCGGTTTTTGATTTTAGGCAACTCAAATAATTATTGGTGAAAACGAATTTGTCGGCAATCTTAAATTTAATGGTAAATTAAAATTCGAAAAGTATGTTTCCCTTTTCTACATTTCGCCATTATTCACCTCTGAAGTCGAAAGTAAAAAAGTTTTCCACCCCTCCGCGCGTTATAGAAAATCATCTTCTTAACCTTATTACCAAACTTTTCCACTCAATTACCCCTTATTAGATTCCGGGACCGCGTCACATCATCCAACGGGTCAGGTCGATGTTATCAGAGGCGCTTTTTGGGGGGATGAAAATCGACGTTTCCCGAAGCGAGTTGATAATAAATTCTAGATAATTCTGCAGATTTAGAGTAATTGGAAAAGAATAACAAGATGATTTTCTGAATTTTTGATTTAGATTATGAAGAATGGAAGAAAATGGATTAGACAGGATTCGATTTAAATATTCGAGTTGAGCAAAGTAACATCTAATGCTCTGTGTATAGAGTATTCTGCAAATGTGGAAAATGTGCCAGTTTATATAAAATTTTAATCATACCAATAGCTTTTCTCTGGTGAAATAGAATTCATAGGTAATTTCGTGTAAGTTTAGTCCTTCTCTTTCCTCACCTCTGATTTAAAAACTGGTATCTTTACAATTAATATTAATTTTATTTAATACTCAATTTCTTGAGCTCAGCTCTTCTACATAATCCTGTGATACTAAATAGAGCAGAGATCTACAAAAAGAAGTTTCAAAATATAATCTTCTTCATCACGTGCCGTGACCTTTATCGATCTTTGACTACCATTTCTGTATTTGCTACAGCGCGAAGGGTTTTTGATTTCCCGAAGCATTCACGAAGATTTTTTTACCACGATGTTGCCCGCTAACTTATGCTTCTCCTACTTATTATTTTTTCTTGCATTACCAAGAGAAAGATATTGTTTTTTAAGGATTACGCTTCACATCAAAGTATTCTAATGCTTTTTGGTTTTGACTATTTCTAAATTGTTTATTCGCACAAGAACCTTGGTGTTATATCATCTTATCTTTGAAATACGGAGATAAATCCACATGACTCAAATGAATCCAAATGTTCCATCACATTTTTTGTAAACGTCCATGTCTGTGGAAATTTGACACAGATAATACTACTGAAGGAATGTCCAAGCCACTCATTATGAATATTGGTTGTAACAGTTTCTCTTCTGATTTAGATTTGTAAGAAAATTTATTTCAATAGAATAAATCATCTAAGAATGAGAAACCAAAAAAGAAATTTATTTTATTTAGATGACATGGATCAATAAGGGACACAAACCAAATAAATTTTGACAAGATGAAACTGTAACAAGTCGAAGTCGGGTTTATTTGAATAATTCATCTACTGGTTTAAATTCATTAACAAGAATCGGTAATGGACTGATAATCGGCAGTTATAACGGCTTTTTTAAAGGTGGTTTATCAATTTTTGAAGCTACTCGGTTCGGTGAATATACGACGATATCAATGTTGATGTTTTTAAAGAATGGTTCGAACAAATGATAGGTCTTCTTCCTCAGAGCTAAAGGTTTTCCAATAAGGACTTCATAACTTCTTTTCAAAATAAAATAAAAACCATTTCAGATATTTCAAAAACTTGAAATACATTCAAAACATTTATGACTGGAACTCGACTTCTTTCATATGGCCACCGCAGGCACGTTTGCAGCGGTTGATTCGTCGGACCCAATTTTCCATGACTCGGCCACACATTTCGCTGCTGCTGCTATTTCGCGTACAATGTTGGCTTTGAACTCTTCCAACGTCGTCGGTTTTCAGCATAGACCAATGACTTGACGTAGCTCCACATAAAAAATCTAGAGGCATTAAATCGCACGAACGAGGCGGCCAATCGACTGGTCCATTTCTTGAGATAACAAGCTCATAAACTTCAATAAATCAATTGTAACGTGTGCTGTGAGGCTTGTGGCGCCGTCCTGTTGAAACCACATGCTGTCCAAGTCCATATATTCCAATTCGGGCCAAAAATAATCAATAATTATGGAGCGATAACGATCATCATTCACAGTAACTCGGCGACCATTATCGCCGACGAACAAATTTGGGCCTATGACGCCGCCGGCATGCAAACCGCACCAAACAATTATCTTTTGTGGATGGAGGAGTTGTTCATTAAGAACATGTGGATTTTCATCCGCACAATACCGCATATTTTGTTTGTTGACAAACCCATTGAGCCAGAAATGATCTTCGTCACTGAAGATGATTTTGCGATGAAGTTGATCATCTTGGCGCATCGCTTCGAATGGTCCATCGGTTTCAATTCTGAATGAGCCTTCTATGGGTGTAAAGTAAGATCCTTACGCGAAATTCGCATTAAGTCGTCTTGGCGATGCCCAACGACGTGGAATTGGCTGCTTTGGATCATTTGCTACGGACGTTTCATCGGCAGCGATATTTTCGACACTTCGACCAACGTAGTATCACTGGCACGGCAACATCAGACAACGAATATTTAGTTTCAAACTTTTGCACTAAACTTGTTACTGCCTGTCTATTAGGTCGAGAATTACGACCAAAAAAATCGGAGTTAACGCTCTTAAAGTAGCGGCCACCGACTCCAAATTTCTGTAGTAAATTTTTAAGATTTGCAGACGTTGTTCGTTCGTGTACTTCACCATGATAAAAGGTTATGTCTACTAAAAAACTGAGAGTGACAGTTCGATATTAAGTGAAAAAGTGCGTTCAAAAACTAAATTCAAAATTGTCAAGTCCCTATTGGAAAACCCATTATATAATAGTAATGAATCGTGCAAGTCCCGCGAGGAGTTAAAAAATATGGAATTGATGAAATTGCAGGAAATGTTGGAATGAAGGTGGTTAGATCCTCACAATATCATTGTGAACCAAACTCGATTGAACTGGTTTGGGCATAGATAAAGGGAGATATTTGGATAGCTCTAATAAGATTCATATATTTCTGAATGTTGTTAATTTTAGGTCAAAATTAGAACATCTAGAAACATGAACAATATCATAAGGTCTGGGAAATAAGAAATTAAAGAAATAAGATTTATATCGATTCCAACATACTAAATTCCTACAGAAATTTAATTCATTCAATAGGATCTAAATGAAAAATCGAAATGTTCATTCCAATGTTTTATATTTCCAGTGGTGACGCTACTGTATTGGTCCAGTGCCGACATCATAAATAATACTCCTAGCTTGTCATCTCACATACCGGAATTGAATGAGTTTTACTGGAATAACGAGCTTCCCTAACAATGCTGTTGATATGTGTCGACCAACAGCTGTTTCCTCGGAAGGTCGAATAGAATTTAGGGGTCCAAATGTTGGTCTATCAACAAGGACAAAAGTTAATGACGCTTCTTGAGATTCAAATTTTGGGACACACGTCTAGGTTTGGGTAACAATTATTTTGAGAAGAATATATACAAAGTGTTGATTGGGAAG
Organism: Diorhabda sublineata; assembly: GCF_026230105.1. Lineage (NCBI taxonomy): Eukaryota > Metazoa > Arthropoda > Insecta > Coleoptera > Chrysomelidae > Diorhabda > Diorhabda sublineata. The sequence goes on from NC_079482.1 coordinate 4,722,445, forward strand.
CGTACTATTCTCTAAATGGTGTTTCAAAACAATCTCGTCTCTAGGATAGATAGAGAACTGGATTTGTATAAGATATTGATAAAATTATTAATTTTTATTATTTAAACTTTTGGAAATAAGCTGTAACATATAACATATATATTTATCACAATTAAACCAATCGATACCGTATGAGTATGTGTATTAGTATGCTTTCAGAGATGTTGAATGTAGAAGCTGTGTTGAATAAAAACTGTTAATTGAAGGTGAAAAGGTTGAATCTCAAACTATTCTATAATAACGGGTATTTATTCTTATAGTTAATTATCTATAAATACTGAAATTATCGTAATGCCATTGGATTTACAATATTTTTGATTAAACTTTGAGAGGTATAAACAAATAAATTCGATGGTTTTGCCACTCTCGAGTACGCAACGTAGAAGCAAGAATTAAATTTATGGATTTCACGCAAAAACAACTTTTTTACAAAGGTTCTGGTGGGGGTTCTGGTGGGGGTTCAGTAGTGGCAGTGAAATTTCTCCACATGCGCAACATAAACCGGCCGATTCACATTGGTACTTGAAAGCATTACAATATTGACTTTCTTTGTCCATACTACCAATCATGATTAGCGAATTTGATGAATAGTCTATTCCAGGGTCATATTCAAACGTGATCAAACGATGTTCGTCCCAGTGCTCGATGATTTTGCACCCGCTGTCGCTAATTTACTCTGTGAGCGTCGGTCACAGATTTTTTCAGCAGTAGTAATAATAATTTAGAAAGTAATAGCAGTAAATATAAAGAAAAAAAATTATGTAATGAATAAGTCTTGGTATTTAACATTGGCCCGGTCCTGGCAGTTAAGGTTGGCCCAGTTTTGGCGACCAAGCTTGGCCCATAGTTATCACTCCAGAGTTTTACCAAGACTGGACCAACCTGGGCCAAGCTTGGCTTAGAAGCTTGGCCCAGAGTTCTACATAGTTGGGCCAAGCCTGGGCCAAGCTTGGGCTTGGAACTTTCCTCTTTGGGTATCGTTTAGAAAACCCTATTGCAGCTGTTACGCGTTATGCAGAAAAGTTTCCTCAAAGAAATTTACCAAGTGAAAATACATTTAGAGTCATTGAACGACGTTGTCGAGAAACTGGGAATCTGAGACCTAAGAAAATAAATTCTGGTAGGCCAAGAACAACATGAACCATTAATAAAGAAAATATAATATAAAAACTTGTTTCATCAAAATCCAGCGTAGCAAGACATACAAATACGTCTTCTTCAAGTACTTGGAGGATACTTTAAGAGCAACAGCTACATCATTATCATTACAGACAAGTCCAACAACTCTTGCCAAACAATCTGCCGGTTAAAGTGAATTTTGGGCAGCAGCTTTAGTTAACAAATTAATAGGTTATTACATTCTACCTGGAAATTTAACTTTGAAGCACTTATTGGAGATATTAGAGGATTTAACTCTAAACGAGCAAAGTTGTATATTTTTTATTGCACCAGAAGGTGTTGTTTGGTTGAGTAACCATTTTCCGAATCGATGGATTGGTAGAGGTGCAGAAGCCCCCTCGGTAATGCGAATTTAATACCTTGGATGACACAGTTTGGTCGTATCTTAAAGAGAATATCTATGCTACAGAGGTAAGAATTGAAAGACAGAATTCAACGGGATTCTTTAGTGAAAAGGGAAGAAAGGAGGACATTTTGAATACCTACTAATTAATACATTTATCATTACTACATACATCGGTTATTACTTCATAAGTTTCAAATCAAAATATTCCGAAAACGGTACATAGTATCGAATTTTATCAAGAGTATCTTTTTTGTGTAAAATAAAATGATGATCAAGTTCACTTGAAATTTTCCTTAATAAATCTAATATTGACAAAGTTATGTTCAATACTACTTGGTACGAACCGTTTAAGTAGCGCCCTCTATGAGAGTCAGACATAAAAACAAATTCATTGGATGTATCAGCTTCAAAAAGATATTCGTATGAAATTTTAATACAATGTTGCCAGTAGTTGCGACAAAATCGTAAAAAATGTGTATAATATATTTTTCTTCATCTTTCTTTTTATTGAATACAGATGTCGTTACGAAAATGTTTGACTGGGCAAACCCCAAATATTTTTCTGTTTTCTATCTATCCTAGAGACGGGATCACTTTTTTTAAACACCCTGTATATTGTATTGTATAACCACATTATCACCACACCAACATTCAAATTACTCCCATAACTTGGTTCCAAAAACTTATTAATGCATAAAAACGACATAATTTGTAGGTTAGTTTTCAATGGTTGAACCTAAAAGGAAATATACCCCATTTTATAGTTCGTTCAACTACTTTTCCAAAAAAAAAACTATACGAATGACCTTTTTTAGCAGTTTAACAAGTTCGTACTTCATAATATTATTAAGATAATTTAAAAAACTCATTCACTTGATCCTGAATCCTTTCTACCTTTTCAGGCGTAAGGCAAGCTGGAATTGAGACATACGCATACATTTGGTATTGCATGAAGATTTGGGGGTCAAAAGGATTTGTTCACGTTGGATACCGCATAATTTGACAATTTTTCAAAAAAAGCTCGTGTCTATTGATGCAAAAAAATCGATCGCCTGTTATTTTGGAATAACTAGACAAGTCACTATCGTTCCATTAGAGCCTCAGTATTTGTTTGCCAAAAAAAATCAGGGAAACCAATCGCAGAAGACGAATCATTTTCCACAACGACAAAAACGTTTTTGAACATCGAATTGATGGGTCATCCGCCGTGCAGTCCTTGTTTATCACCCAATGATTTCTTCTAATTCAAAAGTTAATTGCAAGATCAACGTTTTTCTACACCTGAAGAAGCGTTGGCTCAAACTCATGCAAAGTTGTTTTAATATTAACGTAGTTTTCATTTGCATATCCTCAAATTTAAGTATCAACCCTCGTAGTTACATTTTCTTGTTTTATGTAATTTCCGAATCAATAATTAATCGTGAATTTCCTTCAATAATTTCACCTATAACCAAGTATCTAAATACATTATATAATTTTGATTACGAACTAGATGATTCATAATGACGTATAGCTATCGAAGTAGTCACCATCAATACTCATTTTGCATAAATTCCAATTTTCCTCTGTCGTTATCAACACAAGTTCATTGTCGGTGTTCCATGTGATGATAAGTGACTTTCACGATGATTAGCACGAGCTAAATTTCAGATACTGAATGGTATAAAGTCATTTTATGTAGAAAGGAAACAGTAGACGTCAAGTGACGAACTCATGTAATAATTAAAGTGCTAGTAACGGTTGCAATATGATTAATTATCTCTATTATCATTTAACGCTTTCAGTATGGTTCGAAATGAATTGGTACGAGATTCATTACTTCCTTAAACATGGAACAACAGAGGATGACAGATAGAGTTAATAGGTAAATGTTATTATTATGGATTCTCATCATTCCATTATATTTGTACATTGAAAAGTGAACGTCTCATATAGAAGGATACAATAGAGAAATGTGGAATTTGTACTATCTCAATTATTTTGCATCAATGGATATTGGAGAGAGCTGAAACTTCAAGAGAGGGAAATAGAGATAAGCTTTATTGTCATAAGAAAATCCTACAATTTTATGGACATAACGATATAATGTTAAATTAGATAATATGAAATGATAATTTGACTTAATTATAAAACAATATTAATATCTTACTCCATACTAAATATTGTAGTATGCCAGTCTATGGTAGATTGTAGTATTCAGCCACAGAATAATAAGGTCTTTCAAGTAGAAATGCTTTTTTAATCCCCGGAACTTATTAAATGTATTTGCCAATTTTAATTTCTTCTACTAGGGTTATTACGCAACTCAGTTGAATTGTAAAAGTGTTTGCGAACTAAACACACGGATTATAAAATGAAAATTGTGGGGAGAGTTGAAATTTTGTGACTAATACTTGTATAAAAAACATATATCATCGTAAAATCAAATTTCAGTAACATCTGTTTTTATATATTTTATCGATGATTTATGATATTGAATTGCTGATTTCTTCTGTTACATATATATACACAAATGTTTTCATAACAAAATTTATCACATTTCGTATCAGAATTGGAACAGATAATAAAAATATTGCTGACCATTTAAAATTCAAAATAATTCATATATAAAACACGTGTGCTGGTTTCTACACAAACAATTCACAAAAAACTGTAGTAACTTCAATAAATATATTCATATCTAAACGTAATCTCTTTTTAACTTCATACACTTTTCCCAACGATGTTCAATAATTTCGATACCCTTTTTATAATCAGAATCGTGAAGCTCCTCAAAATAACCATTAATTGCAGATATCACCTCTTCATTGTTGGAAAATTTTAGACCACGGAGCCCTTTTTTCACCTCTAGGAGCGGAAAATAATCCGAGGTTCTAAATCTGGCGAATAGGGTGTATGGGGTAGCGATTCCAGTTTTAATTCATTAATTTTGGCTATTGCAATAACGAATGTGTGAGTTGGTGCATTGTCTATATAAAACAACACTTTCTTCTTAAACATATCTTTAGCTCGAACGTAGCAATAAGTTCGCATAATACTTGGCGTTGATAGTTTTTCCTTTTTTGGATAGTCAATCCCAAAAAACTGACGCCACGACCTTGCCTGTAGATGGAACGGTCTTTGCCTTCCTTGGAGATGGTTTCCCTTTATCAGCCGATTATTTTGATCATTCTTTTGTTTTGGATGTAAAGTGATGGACCCACGTTTCATCCATGGTTACGAATCATTGCTAAACAATCGATGGAAACAATCTTCAAGATGCTGTTTTTGGTCCTTGTGCGCAAACGCGGCACCCATCTTGTGCACAGTTTTCTCATGTCCAAATTTCCAGTTAAAATGCGATGTACCGCACTTTTTGGAATGCCTACAATGTCTGCTAGCTCGCGGATTTTCATTCGATGATCATCCAGTACCGCTTTGGAGGAACAAACTCATCCAGGATATAATTTAGTTCAACTTTTATATCAGTTGGGCAAATGCTTTCCAAATAAAAGTATTGTATCACATAACGAAGATCAATTATTTTCTTGTTTTCAAATTCACTGAAAACGTTCACTATCGGCTACCAAACAATACTAAACAACGTGGCGTCTTCAAATTTGAATAATATGCTGTGTATGTTTGTGTACTTTCTAATACAGTGATATTTTCCAAGTAATTACCGCCATCTCTAGTTCGGTCCAGGTACTTCTGAAACCATTCTCACAGCTGGAGATTCAAAAGATTCTTTCAATGTCATGGGAAAAAGTTTAACAAGCACAACACAACACATATCAACAAATACCACGAAAGGGTGCTACCAGAATCCATAAATTTATTTACTGACAATTAAACCAAGGGAAAAAGTTAATTGTTAATAATAAGAAAGATTGAATAGAGAAGATGTAGTAGAAATAATTGTCGAATTTCAAAAATATATCGGAGCTGTGATAATGAAAATAAATCCATAGAGAATATAAAATCACATCCTATATATAAGGGATCAAGGACATAACTGTAGTTTCAGTCAGGACCGCCATAAAGTACTCGAGTCATAGTAGAAATGTCTGCTGTTGTTACCTTCTTCCAATGGAACAATCCCACATGGTTTGATTGCACTAAAAAGTGACATGAAAGTAGTTGTTTCTTCTCAAGTGTAATTTCAGACAAAGACCTGGATTGATACCGATTTGCCACAATGAATTACATGATTTCAGCCAAGTAGCTTTCATCTTTTCTTCTATTCTATTTATTCCGCGGAGAACATTTTGACAGATGACAGTTTTTGTCTTCTATGAGGAGAGAATTTAGAAAAAAAAAACAAAGGGATACCTGCAATCAGTAAGGGAAAAAATCCTAATTATTGGAAAATGAAAGATAAGTAAATAGTTTCCATTCTGTCGCTCCCTTCTTAATTATATCTACGTTTTATACAACTGCAAATTTATCTTTTGTTCTGCAAAATTGGAGTTTTTGCATTTGCGTTACTGTCCTCGACTGTTATACTCTAGATTGCAGTAGAAGCAATAAGGTTATTGGATGAGGAAGGGGGCATTCGCTAGTAATCTCTACTGTACACTGCGAATATATTAGTTTGGACAAAATTATAGATTGGGTTAGGTAAGGTTAGTAGTAATAGCTAATAATTAGTATACAAGTCCATAGCAAAAATTAAACCAGTTTGCAGCATGCTTTGCTAAAACTATGGCCATAAAGAAGAAACTGTCAGCATTAGTATCTGGGAGATATGAAAGCAGATAATGAGGAGGAGTTATAAAATTTGAGTAATGTTTTCGGCTACATTCACAAAGTAATCATTGAGTTTATCAGGTGAAATAGAGATTATGCTCGATGAAGAAGCCTTATTTCTTAGATCATTAACAATGGGCATTTTGTTTCCTTAGAAACATCGCGAAAATTGAGTCTCCTATTGTAATTAACATCTTTGATAGCTTTTATTGTGTTATAATAAATTTTTCTGTATAGTTTCAGAGTATATACATTGAAGAAAAAGATAGAGTTAATGCAATAAAAAGTCCATTGTCGCTTTAAACAAAATTGATAAAATGTGATTAATTTTTATAATGTTTGCAGTTCCGTGGAGTGAAACAAGAAATATTAAAAAAACTGCCTCAATGAAGATATTTCTCTCTGTTTTTTGTTTGTTCGTTCATGAAGGCCGTAACCTAAATGTCTTCATTCCTTTCGTTATTGTCTTCTTCCATATTTCTCGTTCTTCAGACTGATTTAACGAAACATGGAGTAGACGGGGAGCTGGCTACAAAAAACAGGGTCGATAAGGTGCGCGCCATTTCAGCTTGTAAACTGGCGGCTCCCACTTAATACATCACCGAACGCCACTTCTTAAGGTCAGCACAGGTCGGATATGAAAATGCCAGCCGGTTTTCCCGAACGAAAAAATTGGCTGAAAAACCTCATAACGGGCGCGCGTGAAACCTTTAGTAACGTGGGGTTCAAACCTCAAATAAGAGCGGTGTAATAGCGCAAGAAGTTTTGCAGGCCGGAAAACCCTCGTAAGAAGTGATCGAAAGTGTCGGAAAACTCATCTGAAAAACCTCATAACGTGCGCGCGCGAAACTTTTTTATTAGGTTTTTGGGGTCTCAACTAAGAGCGGTGTGATAGCGCAAGAAGTTTTGCGGGCCGGAAAACCCCCGAAAAAAATTGAAGAAAATCGGCGTATATTTGAAATGAAAATTTTTCGTATTCGGCTTAATGGAAAATTATTTTTGATGTTTTCATTCAAAATACCTGTTTGAGCTACCCGAAATTAAAAAAAAATCATCAAGATACGATGAAAACTCGCTGAAATATAATCATTTTTTATCGCGCGCGTGATTTTATAGCGCTTAATCATTTTCCACCTACTCGAGCCGCCGCCAAAAACGCAAAAACGGGCTTCTAATTTTTTTTTTTTAATTCATTTACTGCGCCAATTATCAAGTGATTTTGATCAAATTTTTTTTAAAACTTCTGGGAATGGTTATACTTTTTGGTTATTTGAGGCATAAACCCCACGTTACAAAAGGTTTCGCGCGCGCACTTTATGAGGTTTTTCAGATGAGTTTTTCGACACTTTCGATCACTTCTTACGAGGGTTTTCCGGCCTGCAAAACTTCTTGCGCTATTACACCGCTCTTATTTGAGGTTTGAGCCCCACGTTACTAAAGGTTTCACGCGCGCCCGTTATGAGGTTTTTCAGCCAATTTTTTCGTTCGGTAAAACCGGCTGGCATTTTCATATCCGACCTGTGCTGACCTTAAGAAGTGGCGTTCGGTGATGTATTAAGTGGGAGCCGCCAGTTTACAAGCTGAAATGGCGCGCACCTTATCGACCCTGTTTTTTTGTAGCCAGCTCTGGGACTAGAGGGATTGTTCTGTGACTTGGTTAATTTGATCAGACCATTTCATATGATATCGGCTCTTCTTGGTTTTCCCTGTACTTCTCCCATCACTAAAATCTTGTCTATACTGTTATTTAGCTACGTGTCCGAAATATTGCAGCAATTTCTTCATCTATAATGATGATAATCTGATGTGCAACAAGAGTAATTGAAAAAAGAAATATCATTCAAAGAGAGGAATAGAATCTGGAAATAAGTGTCTGTTATTAAGACTTTCTGTTCATGAACTTTTGACATAAAAACCTCGGAATTAAAACTTATTTAGACATAATTTCTAAATTATATATCTGAAATAATTTGATACATTCCATTTTATGCAATCACCTCTCCGTTCATCAATTAATATCTCGTAATATTCAGATCCCTTTAAGCCATCACCGGTAACAGGTATGTAAATACATTTAATACAGTATCCACATTACGGATTTGCCTGAGTCACTCCAATAATAATGTTTAGATTTGCGGTTGTCTAGGATCAGATTCGGCTCTGCATTTACATATCCTATTTTCTGTATTTTGTAAGCTCGAGCGCTTTCTAACACCAGTCGTATTCATAATTAATATCTGCTGAGTTAAAACGGCTTAAACTTCATGAAACTCCAAAATAAAACTAAAAGATTAGTTAGTTAACTAGGAAAGCGAGGTCCATACACAACTATCCAGATTGCTTGGTTGCACATACTCTGGTGAATGGCGGTTTTTGCGCTTTCCTACATCATTTTGTTTTGAAAGTTTGAATTAAATTTGTAAGTTAGTGTTGAAACTTTGTACTATGAAAGGATTGCAATGATTATTACAATTGCTTTTGTAATACATTTTTTTCTAATTTAGCAATTCAGACAGCTAATTTAAACTTCAAGCGGGAAGACGACGTTGTCGTTTTTCATACTTACCTCTTCCACCCAGAAGTAGTGGTGGAAATCGGAAACATTGCAGAAAGAGGTCAAATTTGTAGTTGTAATATGCTACTAGTATAAAAATAAACTGAATCGATAAGTTCTAGCAATAAACAGAGACAATATGAGTGGGTCAGTGCGATCAAAGTATGTGTCATTAATGTATAGAACGCAGCTGCTGCCGTTTTGTCATAACGTCCTTACGAGATACTGAGAAAACCGCCACTTAACAGTTTTATAATTACCAGATGATTCTTGAAATTATTTAAAAAAATTGTGAAGAATTTCTGTTCACGTTTAATACCAAAAACAATGACGGAAGTGGTCAAAATTATGTTTGGACAGTACTTTCACTCTTATTTCAGCCATCAAAGGCTTTTGGCAGGCATATCAATCTTCTTAACAAATTAAGATCATACAGATTGTCGTCCTCACTTATCAACTTCGCTTTTCGATCCACTGAGGATACCATCGAATTTAGATGGACTTGAGGTCAATACTTGTTAATACTGATCTTGAGAATATTTCAAAATCCAGAGGAAGCCGTCTGATTGTGTATTCAAAGACCCAGACTAGCTCTGCAGTGCAGGATTTGGTTCTGTCTTGGCATCAAATATCTCAATTATCACAAATTGGCCTGCTGGATGTTGAGCTTGACAGCAACATGTCTTGGCAAAGCACCTTAAAAAAGCTTGGAGCCCTCTTTAAGACTAGAAAGCTGTCACAGATTCCTCCACTCTTGGAGTGTTGCTTGCACATCCGGCTCTAGGCTCTCAAGCATATCAATTCGACTTATAGGTGATTTAGAGTCGACTATAAACTAAAATAATAGAAGAAACGTCGTTGACTTGACTCTGTTTTACTGAAAAAATACGGCAGACTCTTATCGGAACTGTCCAACATAATTCTACCTAGAGCACTATTTGCAAGATCTAGTCGATAGGCAGACGTGGCTCTAGAATTCCAAGCTCGGCTGCATACAAGTGCCCAGAACATGAATTTATTGGATTTTCTTTATTTTGGAAAAGTGCGAATATGTGAAATCTATGTATTTATCGAACACTATAATCTACAGATGTTCAAATCACAGGCATTTTTACACTCTGGGGATTAGGGGAGCTACTACACGAGTGTTATGGGGTTTACACTCTTAGATTCACTGTTCAGATAAAAATCAAAATTGTGATTATTTTCCTGGGTTCCAAAGTTAATTCATTCAGCGAATAACACATGTGCACTTTTATATATAAATTTGAATAGATATAATATAATTTTTTCCAAAAAATTGGAAAGACATATCTGCCCTAATTACTTATAGTATCATCGCCTTTCAGAATTGGAGAATTGGAACTCTTCTGTTGACAGTTACAGATTACCAGTTCTGCTGATAACCAATTTCAACGTGCTCTGTGATTTTTCTACCTCTATTTAACTACAGTATTTCCGTCGTTCAATTTGCAACAATATGACTGGAGCCAGGTCCATTTTATGACTTTCCTGTAGCTTCAGAGCTAGTTTGGTTCGGACCCTATCAACGGTTAAGTAGCTTCAAGCTTGGCAAGATCGTCGACAATTTCATTTTCCCTGGAGCCCAGAGCAGCTCTATCACCGTCTCTCATCCGTTACCAAATTGCTCATGACAGTAATGTGTTGTACAACTGTCCGTAGGGGATGTCCATATAGAGAAACTAAAGAAAGGTTAATGCTTCCCTTTGTAATCTGATAATCGGTAAAATGTATGTTATAGAATTTTCCTTTAAGGTATAGGTTCAATCTTAATTATAACATCTGGTTGTCGTATTGCAACTTTTACAAATCCCTCAAATTCGTTGCATTGAGTTGAAGCGCTCACAGTTTATAAACAAATTTCTCAACTATTCCAAGACAAGTTTCATAAAGCTCGGCGTAAATGCAGTCTGATATGCATCACTTACATTTTGATTTATATTCAGGTAAGTTTCATATTTGGAGAAGAAAAGTTTGGAGAACTTTCACGAATAAGAGTAGTCGTTAATTTCACGTAAGTAATTCCAAACAAAGCACTAAGAATATTAGTTTATATCAGTACAGTGTAGTTCGACTGATTCCGTCTCCTTTACTTTTATAATAAAAAATGATGTAAACACTAATATTGCATGGAAGTTATGAAATTTTATACGCGGGAAACATAAAGATTTGATTAACTTTGACGAGGTTTTTCCGACCACAAATCCTGACAAACCCGAACTGAACAGTAACACGTATATTACACCACGAACATATTCGATAGCGTTGTATGTTTTAGTATTAGCAAGGGTTGTTTCATCACATATGTATGAAACCAATTGCAATTTACGCAAGAACATAATCGAATCCTGAAACATAAACTGGTTTTATAGCGGCCTCCCAGAGGCTAATATAATAATTTTATGACTAACAGTCATAAAACGGTAAGAATTATTTATCGAGATCATAGATGGGGTTTGGATTTATTTAGGTAGAATGGGAAATTGTACAGGTATAGGATCTTGATATAAAATTTATTAACACACCGATGAAATATTAAAAAAATAGCTGAACATAAAGAAGAAGGAACGTTACAAAAAAAATACAACAAAAGTGATAAGAGAAGATGTCATAAAGACAGTTGAGGCGACGACCTTGAGTTAGAGGTGAGGGAGACAGTAGACGACCTTGAGTCAGAAATTAGAGATACCTCATACATCACCCTTTGTGTTTTTGGTACAATTTGGAAGGCATTAGAGACGTGAGCTATAAGGTATCATTTTGTCTCCAACTTCTAGCTCAAGGTCGTCGGTTGTATCGTTCAACTGCCATTATAACTAATAAAACTGTAGTAACGAGTCCTCACAAAATACATATAAGTATGTTCTCACTAATCCCTTTGGAATAAAAACATCTTTCAAATTTAAACATTTCCGTTATAGATCTTAACAACCACTCTAACCCAGACGTATCAACTTCGTCTTTTTTGTCTTGGTATTTCATAAGAGAATATATGGTGGTCAATAGACGCTAAATCGAGGATCATCAATTTGTTTCAAAACAAGTACTCTAATCAGACGTTGGATTTGATTAGAGGCATATCGACAAACATTATCGTGACGTGAATTGATTTTTACTCAACATACCCCCTGTACTATTTCGAATAGCATGCTTGAGGCTACTAAACCGTTGAAGCTATGGGAACGTCATAAAATGGACAAGCCTGGCTCCAGTCATATTGTTGCAAACTGAACAACGAAAATACTGGTGTTGAATAGACTCTGGTGGACAAATCACGTCGAAATTGGTTATCAGTATAACTGGTAATCTGTTGCTGTCAACAGAAAAGCTCCAATTTTCCAATTCTGGAGGGCGATGATACTATAAGCAATTAGGGCAGATGTGTGCTTTCAATTTTTTGAAAAAAATTATATTATATCCATTTAAATTTGTATATAAAAGTGCACACGTGTTATTCGTTGAATGAATTAACTTTGGAACCCAGGAAAAGAATCACAATTTTGATTTTTATCTAAACAGCGAACCTAAGAGAGATTATAGTATATAAATACGTTGATTTCACATATTTGCAACTTTTCCAAAATAAAGAAAACCCAATAAATTCATGTTCTGGGCACTTGTATGCAGCCGAGCTTGGAATTCTAGAGCCACGTCTGCCTATCGACTAGATCTTGCAAATAGTGCTCTAGGTAGAATTATGTTGGACAGCTCCGATAAGAGTCTGCCGTATTTTTTCAGTAAAACAGAGTCAAGTCAACGACGTTTCTTCTATTATTTTAGTTTATAGTCGACTCTAAATCACCTATAAGTCGAATTGATATGCTTGAGAGCCTAGAGCCGGATGTGCAAGCAACACTCCAAGAGTGGAGGAATCTGTGACAGCTTTCTAGTCTTAAAGAGGGCTCCAAGCTTTTTTAAGGTGCTTTGCCAAGACATGTTGCTGTCAAGCTCAACATCCAGCAGGCCAATTTGTGATAATTGAGATATTTGATGCCAAGACAGAACCAAATCCTGCACTGCAGAGCTAGTCTGGGTCTTTGAATACACAATCAGACGGCTTCCTCTGGATTTTGAAATATTCTCAATATCAGTATTAACCAGCATTGACCTCAAGTCCATCTAAATTCGATGGTATCCTCAATGGATCGAAAAGCGAAGTTGATAAGTGAGGACGACAATCTGTATGATCTTAATTTGTTAAGAAGATTGATATGCCTGCCAAAAGCCTTTGATGGCTGAAATAAGAGTGAAAGTACTGTCCAAACATAATTTTGACCACTTCCGTCATTGTTTCTGGTATTAAACGTGAACAGAAATTCTGAGAGATTGAAGATTTCTTCACAATTTCTTAAATAATTTCAAGAATCATCTTGAAGTAATTATACAGATAATTATAACACTGTTAAGTGGCGGTTTTCTCAGTATCTCGTAAGGACGTTATGACAAAACGGCAGCAGCTGCGTTCTATACATTAATGACACATACTTTGAACGCACTGACCCACTCATATTATTTCTAAATGAATATATCAGAATGGATCATTCGCTTTTCATCTATTTACCAGAAAACATAAGCTGTTCCAAACTATGTAGTAGGTGTGATTCACGATTAATGAAGAATTGTTGAAAAGTCATATACAACCGTGACTATTAATGGAAAATTACGTGTGCGGCTCGACAGATGTGGGAAGACGAAAAAACATTGCAGACAGAAAATCGTGAATTACTAATAAAGAAGGACAAAAAGATACTGTCAAAAAAGGTATATTGGTTTGCGGAGAATCCTAGAGAGAGAGAGAGAGGAGAGAGAGAGAAATACTTTATTGTCAAAATATTGTTATAACTTGTATACACAAGCTTGTAAAAAGTAAAAAAATGTTTCAATATACAGAAGAAAACCACAATGAGTAACAAAATTATAGGAAGTAGTGATAGGTAATAATTAGTATATAAGTCCATAGCAAAAATTAAATCAGTATGCAGCATGCCCGTAAATAAATATTATTATTAGAATAGAAGTTGTTCACAGAGTAGAAGGAACTTTCCAGTAAATATGCCCCCAAGTTATTGCTGAATGTGGGAAAAAATGGTATCGATTTAATTTCAATTGGCAAGTGATTGTGCATTTTTTTGCATTGTAAAATGTTGAGCCCTTAACTAATTCTGAACGTGGAGTAGGTAGGTAAAGGTCGTGCTTCGTGTTTCCAAATATTAGGCAAAATTAGGCAAACGGATTAAAAGATGAATAAAGAATGAATAGTCAGAATTTTTGATGTTTTAAACGAGACTGGGCGGTGAGCCCTGCTGTTTAGTCCGAGTAAATATCTAGCAGCTCTCTTTTGTAGTTTGAAGATTTGCTCAAATTGAATCGCACCACACGTACTCAAGAAAGGAAGGGCATATCGGAGATGCGTCTCAATAAGGGTATAATGAACTGTTAAGGAGGTGGATAAGTTTAGTTCTTTGGAAACTGATCTTAGCGCAAAAAATAAGGTCAATGGTGGTGTTATTTGATAAAGAAGGCGGCGATGTATTTTCATATGATGAAACTTTAGTTTTAGAAACGTTGAGATAGAGAAGATTAGAATCGCACTATGATTTAAGGATGATTAAGTCACTAGATATGGTCCTATGAAGTGCCATGAGATTAGGGTTGCTCTAAGAGAAACTAGTATCGTCTGCAAATAGATATATTTTACCACTGATGTCTAGATAGGCGATGTCGTTTATAAACAGAAGAAACAATATAGGCACTAGTACTGAGCCTTGAGGCACTCCACATTCTATACAAGATGACATCGTTGTATCAACCATTACAAGTTAACTTCTGTTAGGAAGGTTTGACTTAACCCATGTGAGACTTGTTCCGCTGAAATCGTAGTATTGCAATTTGTTAATCTAAATATTATGATCAACAAAATCGAAAGCCTTAAAAAAATTAGAAAAAGTTGTTGCAGTTGAGTGATGGCTGTTTAGGCTAAAGTAGATATTGCATATTTATGACTGCACGTGATTATTTATGTGATTTTGGAATTATTCGTTTCACTAGAGACTTATAGTTAATGTTAAAAATTCCATATCTTTATGTTAACCTCTAGAGAACAACAATAATACCACTTAATGTGAGACGCAATGCACCATCTCATCTAACTAATTAATTTTTGGTATATTAATATGACATGATATAATCGTATTCAAATTATGTCGACATACTACGAAGTTTCTATTAAACCTCAAAATTCAAGGAAAGTTAAACAAACATGGTTAAACAGGTATTGTCCTCAAGTTGGTTCATGCTAGACAAACTTCCCATTGTTAAACATCTAATAAAATGGAAACATCGGATTTCTGCCAGTCGATTAAAGTTAGGACGTGATGTAGGTCAAATTCGAGGACGAGAAGTTGTTATAAGATTCAGATACACGATTTTTGGAAATTATTATAAAACTAACAGTGATATGGAGTGTGTAACGAAAATATCTGATGATGGTGATGAAATAAAATCTATGACAGAAATTATGAGAACTGAATTGGTGAAATCTATAAAAAAATAGAATTCTTACTTATATCTATAGAATAACGAGGAATTCTATAGAAAAATGAATTATAATTAAAAAAAAATGGAAAACTCGATTTCAGCAATAATCAAAGTTAGAAGTAGGAAATAATTTTTGACATGAGAATGAAATTACTGATGAGAAAATTATCCGACTCAGACCTTTTGGTTACAAAACCCAAAAGTTAGATTAAAAATATCATAGAAAGTATTTATAATAGTGAAAACAAACAACAAAACTAGGAATGGTTCGATGATATCAAAACATCGATGGTTTCACGAAAATATCGATGTTTTTTCAATCGATGATTTTTTTTTGTTGAAAAGCTACTTCAATTGATAAATTTCAAATTATCCAAGACTAATTATTTCATTATTTGAGTCCCCTTCCATGAATCAAGAAGGTTATGAAATACAGGTGAACGTTTTGAGTGAGGTTAGAGTATTATTATTTATTATAATTCGTACGTTGTACTGTATAGTTTTCCCGTTAGTCTGTTACAGTTACGTTTTCATTTGTGTCAAATCTGTGTCGTTTACGCTTTTAAATTTCAAATATTAAACAAAATGAGTGAAATATGGCTTCATTTCGATCAGTTTGATGATAAGTAATCGGCAACGAGTGGACATACATCCAACTTGCGATGCCACTTGCAGCTTAAACATAGTAATATTAGAATAGATAAAGCTTCTAGTTCCAGTACGCCTCTACAATCTGGGGACTCTGGAGTAGCAAAAACCAAATCTTTGAAAAGATCGTCTTCAACGATAGCGTCTGCTGTTGAAGTACGTATCAGTAATATTGATAGTAGTGATGATATTGATGATCCCCAGCCGGTCCAGACTTTCTCAAAATCAACCATCTAACAATCTAAAATAGATGAAACCTTTAATAAAATAATGTCACACAAACGAGGTGACGAGGTGTAAAAGTAACGCAGACTATTGTTTACATGATCTGTGTGGATGCAGAGCCTGTATCAATAAAATTGTTGAGCAAGGGATTTCGAAGATTATTGAAAACGGTCGCACCTCTGTATGTAGTACCGACCCGAATAACAATAAAAACTACTGTGATTGACAAATATAATAATTTTGTTTCATCGGTATTCAAAGCTTGTATTTACCAGCTATTACGCAAAATCAATTAATTTACAAACAGAAAAATCGGTTAATTTACTACGTTTCTTTCATATTTTCATGAAAATATGATCTGACTTATTTTTTTTATTGCTTTTTTGTTCTTTTAGGAAAACATGGATGTTTCAAAACATCGATGATTTTCTTCCGATGATTATCAACCATCGATAGATGTTCATTAAATGAAAAAACATCGATGGCAAACATCGATGTTTTGTCTACCGATACCCATCCCTAAACAAAACAAACTATCCCTTCCCAACAAGATAACATGCTTTGAATTTGAGGATATTATTAATGATTAATATTTCAGTTTTGATTTTTGAAAAAAGAAAATTGAAATTGAAATTCTCGGTCAATATGTTACTGATGTTTGTTTGTATATAAGAGTCTTAAGTGGTTTTGACTCAAAGATTAATGCAAACGGCGTAGTTACCGCCATCTATAAAAATTAATTAAAACTTTCTTATACATAAAAAAATTAAAAACTCCATGAATTAATAACTATCTATTACTTAGAAACTTTGTTGTGAAAATTATTGTCACTATTATAAATGCTTTCTATGACACTTTTAAATTAACTTTTGTGTTTTAAAACCAATAGGTCTGAGTCGGTTCCCAGTCCAGGGATTGTCCGAATGATTTTTTCGTTTACTGAAAACTATTTACTGAGTAGGAGTTTCCTTTATTCTATTCTATTCTTCCCCAATTTTTTTAATAAGCTCGAATTGACTCGGTAACATGGACTGTAGTGGGTCTCTTATGTAGATGACTGAAATACAAATGTGGTATGAGACTTTAAGTAAACTCACACAGGTTCTTCGCTTACAGGCAGTCGAAGCCTAAGTCTTGCGCACCAAAGACACTCATGTAGGAATGCGATTTAAGCGAAAGAAAGGAAGAATTGAGCCAAAAAAAGGGCGAAAAAGAGAACTTCAACCAAAGTAAATTTACGTATTCGCTCAACGCGCGTCAGACAGTGCAATTGTGAGTGTTTGTAGAGTCGTCGTCTGAACAGTATATAAATATATTCAAAATTAACTACTGCGAATTACATAGGACTGTTAAGTATTTCTTGTAGTGCGCAGGAAAAGTGCGCAATCTAGATATTTCATAATTGTATGATTACACAATATACTTTTAAGGAAAATTTGAGAAATTCTCATTCTAGTTTATTTCTGTGGTTCACGTGAAGTGTCTCTGTTTTTTCGCTCTTTTTAACCTACAGTTTGAGCAGCTTCGAATAGTTCGAAAGCCCCTGAGTGCGTTCGACTAACATATACAAAATGATCATTCAGTGATAGTGGTCGCGTCAACGTATTACCCATTTGGAAACGTAGTTATTGTCGCTATCGATTTGTCACGTGAGTGTTCAATTTACAATGGGCATATAACGATAATGATAGGGGGTGTGGTGTCGGTAGGTTATTGATGAGACAGTGTTTCTGCATTTGACATAGCACGCTGTTGAATTAGTCGTTTAGATGTTTGGTTATTGATAACGTCACGGTGTATTTTCATAGCTCAATGCTTTAACGACAAAATGAATAAAAATTTCGTAATTTCGAATTATAATGGAGTCGCTGAATAGCCGACGTTTTCAATTCGTATCGACAAAACAATTTGATAGCTTATACCAAAACGTTGGTTTTATTAAAATCACGTCTACAGATACAGAAAACATACACAGCTCAACAACAAAATTTTTTTTGCGCATATAAATGAAGAAATGTGATTCAAATTTGAAACTACTTGTTTTTTGATTTTTCGCGCGCTTTTGGTGCAGAAAGTGACGTAAGAGGACGTGTGAGCAGCATTTTTTGCACCGCTCGTTGTGTACGATAGTTGGTGTTTGATTATTACAGAGAAATAACGTGTTTGATATTATTTTTCACTGTATCAATTTGTGCAAAATGGCTAAAAGAAGACAATATTTGCGGACAATTTACATAAGTGACAAAGAAAAAGTATTCAAAGATTTGCGAGGCATATCAAGCTGATTTCAATCTACCGATAAAAAATCAAGACGAAAAATGGGCTCCACATATATCATGTAACTTTGGCAAATACAATCTTGACGGTAAGTTCATTTTCTCTCAGGGGTGCCACAGGGTAGCGTACTAGACCCGTTACTTTACATACTGTATACATCAGATATCTCAAAGACACAGTATACAACAATAGGAACTTTTGCTGAGTCATCCTCTTTACTGATCAAGAACCACAAACAGCAGCCAAAAATGGTCCATCTTGACCAACTACAGGAGTGGCTACAAAAATGTGGGATTGAAGTTAATGAGACCAAATCAATAAATGTATAGATCGACCAACATAGCTTTGCCTCTGAGAATTGGATGCGCAGTAGACTAGTGGGTGGAGTGGAGCGAGAGCTCATTAATGTCGAGGATCTCTTGCAGTCAACATCGGTTAGTACAGTCAGTGCAGAAATTATTTAGTGAATTGTTGTGATAATTCTGTGTTCGTTACTTTGAAAATGCCTTTGAACAGTAAAGTGAAAAACAAGATTCTGCGTGGACAAAGCAGAGAAATTGTCAATAATGTTTTAAGGTAGTAAGGTAATAATTAATGTTAGAAATAAGTCAAAATGAACTAATAATTATTTTTTGTTATCGAAGGTTTAATAACAGTAGTAGAGGCTGCAGGTGTATGCGCAAGAACCGCAAAGAAAAATAAATCAGAGATGAAAAAAATTAAAGAAGGTAAACAGGAAACGTTTTCAACTACAAATAAAAAGAGAGTGAAACATTCAAACCTCACAATGGATGATGCTGATTTGGCTATTTTACGTAGGTGCATAGTTAATTTCCATATCACAGAAAAAAGAATTCCTAGGCTCAAGGTAATTCATAGAAATATCATTCGCGATATGGACTATCAAGGTCTTTGAGAAAAAAACATTCGTAAACTTGAAATGCGATGGAGGAAGGTGGAAACGAACAGAAAAAAATTAATGGAGCGTCAGCCTATTCGACTACTAAGAATAAAATTCCTAAAAAAAATGCGGACCTACAGAGAAGAGGGTTGACCTATTATTTACATGGATGAAACTTTTATTTATGCTACACACACGCACCAAAAAGACTGGAGTGATAATACTGAGGATAGTCTAACCGATTCTATTAGCACATTTCGTACATCTCAAAGAAAATTACGACAGTATTAATTCATGCAAATCAACGAAACACCAATTTGCAACATCGCCAAAAATATCGCAATGGCGAAGATCCTACAGCTATATAAATTGATTGTTTAGGGATGAATGCACAATGGCCCATCAGAGGTCACTTGAGACCCTGGATAGAACGTTGAAAGATCTTCGTGACAACCAAAATATTTTTGGTAAGGCCATGTTTCTGTTATCAGGTGATTTTCGTCAGATTCTTCCCGTTATTCCCCGATCAACTGTTGCCGATGAACTAAACGCACGCCTAAAATCATCATATTTGTGGCGGTACGAAAGACACTCCAACAACTAACACGAGGAAGCTGCGATTGTGTTTGCGAAGCAGTTTTTAGGCAGTGGAAATAATAAAGTTGCAGTGAACACCTCGACCAGTATTCATCACATTACCCATAGATTTCTGTCACATCACGGACTCGAAAGAGGAGCTTATTCAGCGCGTTTTTCCAGATATTACGCAATAGTTCAATAATCATCATTGGCTAGGTAAACGAGAAATATTGGCGCCTAAAAATAAAGATAACGAGGATTTTAATGTTTAGGAGTTTTTAAATTCACTGGAATTTCCTGGATTACCACCTCACAATTTGAAGTTAAAAGTAGTTGTCATCATGGTGCGTAACATTAATCCACCTCCATTTTGTGATGGAACAAGACTGGCTGTGAAAAAGGTGAATAATAACGCCATTGAGGTAATAATCAAAAAAGGATAATTCAAAGGAAATGACATCTTGATCTCGCGCAGAGTCTAACGGATTTACTATTCGATTTAAACGTTTACAATTTTCGGTACGTCTGGCCTTTGCGATAACCATAAATAAATCGCAAGTCGTTGGAAGTTTGCGGAATTAACTTGGAGTTTCTCTGTTTCGCGCATGGACAATTTTGTTTATTTACTCACCTCAAAACAAGAAGAAAAATTTAGTTTATCAGAAAGCTTTGAATTGTTTAACATTACTATGTATATCTATTTGATATCAAATCGAAACCTTATAAATAGACAGTATTTAAGGAGAACTCTGTTTTGTAAGTAAGCAACATCATGTATAAATAATCGATAATAATAAAACTTTAGTCATACCGAGCATTTTTTTTATTTGTTTTAATAAACAAAAGTATTTCTTTTGTTTGTTCTAAGTTTACTCTATATAAAAGTTTAGGTCCTCCATTTATCGATTGAGGCAGACTGCCGGCTCAGCTAGGAATCTATAAATTTAATTCCTGCCATTGTTATAATCATAGAAATAAAAAAATTATCAAATGTTATTCTATAATTCTTAGAAACTTCATTCTATCAAACAAAACGTTCTGTATTTACACAGTACTTTATGGTGATGAAATTTTCAGTTGGATCGGAAGGATAAATTACTGTTACGTACAGAGAAAAAACCCGTTACCAGAACATATATAACTTGGTCCCAACAAGTTCGGTGAAAAGTTGGTTCAATTTATTTGGCAGGTGTTGGAATAAATTGCTACCAAAAATCTTTGTTTTGCACAAAGACGATCGGAGACATTTCGATCGAAGAGAAATAGGTGTCCGGTTAACAGTGAAATACGGCTATGATGCTGCAGGAGTTACCTGACGGTTGCGATGGCTTTCCACTTTACTACCGTTCGACTATCATCGCTCTTTATGTTTACGAGTTTCTTAAACAAAATCGGTAAAATCATTTCAGTTTTTTTTGAACAAATCATTCACCTATTATCTTTTTTATTTAAAAACTACAAATACAAACGCCAAATCAAAAAATGCTTTTGAACAACAGCGGCGCAAAGATGATCATAAAAACTCCTAACTACATAAACTGTGTTCATTTTGGTGCATATGTCACTCAGAGTAAGTGGTGGAGTAGTGAAAACAATATTTTTCACCTAATAAAAATCAATCTATCAAAATCAGATCTGAAGATATGAGTGATCAACTCCTTGGAATTAAAAGCTCTTCGAGGCTTCATTCAGCTGCAGTTGATCCAAGTGAAATTGACGGCCGTGGGGTAAACAATGTAATTTCTCGTATTTTCTTGGTTTTTCCAATAATTGATAATGTTTTGTCTTGGTTTTTCCAAATACAGGAGATTAAGTATTCACTTTAACAATTTACTTAGTCCAACACCATAATATTAGTTTAAAATTATGTTAAATTTAAAATTCGCGCTTGATTTGATTTTTGACACCTTGATATTTGGGCATTCTTGATCTACGTCAAAATGGAGACCGTGGGGTAAGCAATGGATTCTCTTGAATGTACCCGTGTTAAGTTTTCTTGGTTTTTCCAATAATTAAAAATGTTTTGTATTGGTTTTTCCAAATACAGGAGATTACGTATTCACTGTAATAATTTACTTAGTCCAGCACCATAATATTAGCTTAAAATTATGTTAAATTTAAAATTGGCGCTTGATTTGATTTTGACACATTGATAATTGGGCAATCTAAGAAAACAGCTGATCTACGTCAAAATGGAGACCGTGTGGTAAACAATGGATTCTCTTGAATGTACCCGTGTTAAGTTTTCTTGGTTTTTCCAATAATTAAAAATATTTTGTATTGTTTTTTCTAAATCCAGTGGATTACGTATTTTCTTTAATAATTTAGTTAGTCCAACACCATAATATTAGTTTAAAATTATGTTAAATTCAAAATTACTTAGTCCAAGACCATAATATTAGTTTAAAAGTATGTTAAATTTAAAATTCGCCCTTAATTTGATTTTTGACACCTTGATAATTAGGCAATCTAAGAAAACAAGTGATTACGTCAAAATGGAGACCGTGAGGTAAGCAATGGATTCTTTCGAATGTACCCAAGTTAGCTTTTCTTGGATTTTCCAACAATTAAAAATGTTTTGTATTGGTTTTTCCAAATACAGGAGATTACGTATTCACTGTAATAATTTACTTGGTCCAACACCATAATATTAGTTTAAAATTATGTTGAATTTAGAATTCGCGCTTGATTTGATTTTTGACACCTTGTTAATTGGGTAATCTTGGAAAACAGCTAATCTTCGTTAAAATGGAGACCGTGGGGTAAACAATGAATTTTTTCGTATGTACCCGTGTTAGCTTTTCTTGGTTTTTCTAATAATTAAAAATGTTTTAAATTGTTTTTTCCAAATACAGGTGATTACATATTCACATTAATAATTTACTTAGTCCAACACCATAATATTAGCTTAAAATTATGTTAAATTTAAAATTGGCGCTTAATTTGATTTTGACACATTGATAATTGGGCAATCTAAGAAAACAGCTGATCTACGTCAAAATGGAGACCGTGTGGTAAACAATGGATTCTCTTGAATGTACCCGTGTTAAGTTTTCTTGGTTTTTCCAATAATTAAAAATATTTTGTATTGTTTTTTCTAAATCCAGTAGATTACGTATTTTCTTTAATAATTTAGTTAGTCCAACACCATAATATTAGTTTAAAATTATGTTAAATTCAAAATTACTTAGTCCAAGACCATAATATTAGTTTAAAAGTATGTTAAATTTAAAATTCGCCCTTAATTTGATTTTTGTCACCTTGATAATTAGGCAATCTAAGAAAACAAGTGATTACGTCAAAATGGAGACCGTGAGGTAAGCAATGGATTCTTTCGAATGTACCCAAGTTAGCTTTTCTTGGATTTTCCAACAATTAAAAATGTTTTGTATTGGTTTTTCCAAATACAGGAGATTACGTATTCACTGTAATAATTTACTTGGTCCAACACCATAATATTAGTTTAAAATTATGTTGAATTTAGAATTCGCGCTTGATTTGATTTTTGACACCTTGATAATTGGGTAACCTTGGAAAACAGCTAATCCTCGTTAAAATGGAGACCGTGGGGTAAACAATGAATTTTTTCGTATGTACCCGTGTTAGCTTCTCTTGGTTTTTCTAATAATTAAAAATGTTTTAAATTGTTTTTTCCAAATACAGGTGATTACATATTCACATTAATAATTTACTTAGTCCAGCACCATAATATTAGCTTAAAATTATGTTAGATTTAAAATTCGCGCTTGATTTGATTTTGACACATTGATAATTCGGCAATCTAAGAAAACAGCTGATCTACGTCAAAATGGAGACCGTGTGGTAAACAATGGATTCTATTGAATGTACCCGTGTTAAGTTTTCTTGGTTTTTCCAATAATTAAAAATATTTTGTATTGTTTTTTCTAAATCCAGTAGATTACGTATTTTCTTTAATAATTTTGTTAGTCCAACACCATAATATTAGTTTAAAATTATGTTAAATTCAAAATTACTTAGTCCAAGACCATAATATTAGTTTAAAAGTATGTTAAATTTAAAATTCGCCCTTAATTTGATTTTTGACACCTTGATAATTAGGCAATCTAAGAAAACAAGTGATTACGTCAAAATGGAGACCGTGAGGTAAGCAATGGATTCTTTCGAATGTACCCAAGTTAGCTTTTCTTGGATTTTCCAACAATTAAAAATGTTTTGTATTGGTTTTTCCAAATACAGGAGATTACGTATTCACTGTAATAATTTACTTGGTCCAACACCATAATATTAGTTTAAAATTATGTTGAATTTAGAATTCGCGCTTGATTTGATTTTTGACACCTTGATAATTGGGTAATCCTAGAAAACAGCTGATCTACGTCAAAATGGAGACCGTGGGGTAAACAATGGATTTTATTGTATGTACTCGTCTTAGCTTTCCTTTGTTTTTGAAAGTGATACAGCTTAAACTGTATATTTTTGCAGTTATCTTTAATCAGTCATGTTTTGTGCTTAAATTTCGGGAGCTTTCAGGAGATAAGTTTCAACAGTTACTTTCAAGATTATCAAACATGTGTGAATATTTTTTAAAATTGTGATAACCCAGCAGCAGCTGAAAAGTTCAAGGACAAATTTGAAGCTTTAGGCTCAACTCAACTGTAAAAAGAGCTTTAGTCAGAATCCTGCTCATTTTCCACAAGTTTCCTATTGTAAGCAAAACACTGTATAGAGGAAAAAGACTAAAAAGCTACGTTTCCGGAAAGAAATGTCGAACTTCTTTGAGAAGCAATAAAACTAGAATTAATAAAGTCTGATGGACTGTTTACAAGAATCTTAGGAATTATTGTCTATTTAAGTAACCAATAGGGTACTACGATCCTACCAAAAACGTTTATGCTGAATCGATTTTAACGGACCACAAGATGGAAAACGTGAAAGTTGTGACAAGTTGTTGAATTATTATGAAAATCTGCAACTAAGAGAAATTTGAAAAAGATTTATTCCTTTTCGATTCGCTCACAAGCAAAAGTTTATTCTGTGGTAAAAGCCATCGCTGTTAAATACTTATGAAGCTTAATATTTATGCAAACACTAGATTAACTCATACTTGTTTGTCTGATAATTTTTTTGGTACTTATGTTTCTCAACTACTGATGTTGTTGCTAAGAATGTATAGTCTTCGTTGGTGATAATTGCCATCGTCTTCTTTCGCTAATGCAATAAATTATTTATCTTTTCCGGATGGCCTTATTCCTATTCAATATTTGTTTTGTTTTTTTATTTCCCTATTCCTTCAACAGGTCTTTCTTTTTTCATCCATTGCTCATCTTTTTTTGTCACTTTTTTTAAATATTTCATCTTCGTCGTACCGTCAATACCCAAAATTCACATCCGAACATCAGAATTGGTCTGTATATTATTTTAAATATTCTCAGTTTGGTGTCTCTAGATATTTCTTTTTTATTTATAAATTTAATGTTTATTACAGCATCATGTGTCCCGTTTTGGTCTAGTGTTTAACTTGTTCTGTACCGCTTCTTATATTTATCTTGGTATCTTTTTCTCCAATCATCATTATTTTTGTTTTGATCCTATTTATTTTTATTCCTATGACTATTACTACCTCAATGTTTCTTTATAACTGTTTTTCTTTCTTTGTTATTAGTATAACATCGTTTTCAAATGATTTCTCACTGATATTAACTCTTTCTACTTGCAAATATCCTGAAAATATGTTTTTACTCAACATCTCTTTATAATTTGGTCTATGAATATGATGAATAGACTTAAGCAAACCCTTTGCCTTAGTCCCATATTCGTAGTGTAGTCTCCCGATATTTTGTTATTTCTTATGTCTGCATTTTCATTTTCTTCATATATATATTTTTGCGTTAACTTCTTTTTTAGATGTAATTAGAAGGAAAATATGATCGGATCATTTTATTTTTATCACAAACAAGAGGTGTTATCTTTCAGAAATATTGTTGGAAAAGTTTTGTTTTTATTTGATTACTATTCATTTTACGATATTCTATTTTTATCTAGCCTCTTATTTATCCTAACGAGTAACGGAAATACAAAACAACGGACGGAAAAATTTTCGTATGTAAATAACTTTGAGGTGATTAATTGATATTACTATGTATTTATAGAACTCGATATACCGCATGGGATATTGCCTAATAGTTATTTTATACGAGAGTTGACAACCTGGTCGCCACTTCGACTAAGGTATTTTTACAAGGCTGAAAGTTTTTCTCTATGTTATTTAATATATTTAAAGTAGAAAAATCAACTTTTGGCATGTTTAGCGCGGTTGTAACAATATCTACTGTTTTTTTTATATTGCAAATTTTTTATTTAAAAAAATGCATCTTTACAAATCTGGATTTGCAGTATATTTTTGGATAAACTTCCGGAAAACGCCAAGAGGTATTGGAAGGTAATGATAGGGAATGGTCACAATCGAATAAGGACTAAGAAAATATACCTGGGATCGTGTGCATTCACGGAAAACGGAAAATTCGGTCTAAAAAGGCCTAATCGTGCCACTAAAAAGGAAAGAAAAATAGAAATACGATAGTAAATGCACTAGACCTAACCTATCTTTACCTAACTCCACCTAACCTAACCTAACTTAACCTAACCTAACTTAACCTAACCTAACTTAACCTAACCTAACTTAACCTAACCTAACCTAACTCAACCTAACCTAACCTAAACTAACCTAAAAGGACCGACGATAGCATCGATGTATTTCCCGATCCCGAAAGACCAATGGAAACAGTAGAAATAAATGGAAAGCAATGTTATTCCATAAAAATTCAGTCACTTTCCTAATCCTCTTCCATTGGAGGTCGATCATTCTTTCCGGGATACATATTTTTTCGCCGGACTCGCCGTCTCCATAGGCACAAAGATGCAGGTCCAAGTTACTTCTGATTCTCCCCCTCGATATTCTTCTTTTTATGTGCCACCAGCTGGATTCAATATTTTAAGTGTAGGCCCCTCTTTCAGGGTCAACAAAGTGCTCTTGATGGTTGACTGTAAAGTGCTGGTAGCCTTTACCTTCTAGCGCCAAATATCCTTTCCAGCAGTCAGTATAAATGAGAGTCCCGACTTTGACATGCTTCTATATCAGCTCCATGAATGTTTCGGCACTTTTAGAGTTATGAGGACATATTTCCAGATATTGTTACCCCTGCGCCCAACCCTGCCAGAAGTTGATATTTCTACTTTAAATATATTAAATATCATATAGAAAAAGTTTCAGCCCGATGTCGACCGTCGACCAGCTCTTCGACTATAACGAAGAAACAAGATATTCAATCATTTCCATTTCGCGGCATAGTCTCCATTTGAGCCTTCACACTTTTTTCAGCGATGGTTCCAACTATTCCAAATAATAATTGCCGTAATTTTCTTCGAAATATGCGTTTACTTGTGCGTAGGAAACAGGAAAGTCAAGGAAACTTTTAAGACAACCTACATAATATACAACTAAATACAGTTATATACAAAGTGTTCCGAGACTTGATGCAAAAAATATTACACTAATATCTGAGGGCCAGAGCTGCCTGCCTTGCTCAATGGTTAATAATCCGTAACCCTTACAGAGACAACCTGTACAATTTAAAATAATAAAAATTAATTATTCAATCGATTTTTTAACAAAAACGTACTATTTGTTTCACTCGATAAAATTTATGATTTAGGAGATTTGTAGATTTTTAGATCGTTCGCGATAAAGAGACATTCTGAAGAAAATTATCATAAATCAAAAACGGAGAAAACAATAACAATCTCCTTGATGTTTGACTTCGAATTAAGCCACTTGTTTTTCATAAAATTTCTGTTCCAGAGTCAAATATTTTTACATTTCGCGAAACTTCTTGGTTCTATTGTCTGATCAAACTTGGTATTTATATATATATATATATATATATATATATATATATATATATATATATATATATATATATATATATATCATAGAAAATCTGTTGTATAAAGTTTCATAACCCGGAAATATTTTACAAGAAATTTCCAAAACACCGACCTGGGTAATGAACATAACCAAAATTAATTCTCATTGCATAATAGCATTCTGGTTATTACACCACCTTACACCATTATGGAATTTTGGCGCTATTCAGAATTAGATAAGTTTTAACGACATTTGTAATTATGACCGAAATATACTGTGAATCATTTAATTTGAGATAACTGACGGAAAGGGATGTGGAACATTTTAGAAATTGTATTCATTTAAAACAAACTCTGCATTTGTTGTAATTATAGCTCAATGTATTATTATATTTCCAAATGTTCTTGATTTTAGGTATCTTTTGTTTCAAAATTAGTTTTTAATATTTTTTAAAAGGTAGATAAAAATTGATATTTCAACTTTTCTTTATCAAAATATAATATTGACACTGACAATTTGCGTATTTATATTGATCTATAGATCAATTTTTCCTTGGTCCTTACATCTCAAATATATAGTGGTAATCAGTTAAATTATTTGTAGTTTTATTAGAATTTATAAAATAGAGCTATACATTTTACTTAAATTATTTAGGTCTTTTTTATCATCAATAGCTTTTTCGTTCTTATGAATGGAAGATCTTGAGGAAACTGTCCTAAGGAAACTTGATATAAATATTCCATTATTTTTCCCATATGTAGATGATTGTATTACTGCCATACCAAAGAAACAAATTGAAAACATAAATTAAAAATTCAATTTTATTACGAAAAAGTTCAATTTACAATCAAGGTCGAGCAAAATGATAAAATTTTGGTAATTATACACTTTCACGGTCACCTGGTTTTTTGGCTCTAGAAAATCGAAAAATGGATGGATTTTAATGATCTTGGTCTCAAAATGTTCCATTTTACGGCGGATTTATAAAAAAATTAATAGAAATAGCTGGAATGAAAATTTCTCATAGTTTTACTGTTTTAAATCGTAAAAAAACGGTTTTGCAAAATAATCCTTTACAAAAAATGATCTCATTTTCAAATAAAGTTCTTATATTTTTTTTGTATACATAAATTAATAAACAATTTAAAAATGAAAAAAATCCAAAAAGAATGATTTTTTCAGTTTTTATAGCTTAAAATGAAATCGATGAAAAACAATCAATTTTCGTGAATAGTTTCGTATTATATTCTTCAATGTTAATAGTTTTTGGACCATTAAAAATCGAAAAATAGATAAATTTTATAATTTTGGTCTTAAAATGTTCCATTTTACGACGAATTTATGAAAAACACGGGGGTAGTGGCTGAATTTGCCATAGTTTTAAACCTTAAATAGTAGAAAAATTTTTTTTTCAAAATATTCATTTTTTTATGTAAATTGCGAAAAAAAATATACGAACTTGATTCCACGACGTCAGAAACAGTTACGAAGGATTATATGTAGAAAGTCATTTTTTTGCATTTAAAGTCACGAAACTGTAAAAAATATTCATTTTTTTCAATTTTCGTATTTTTTTCATAAATCCCCGTAAAATAGAACATTTTGAGACCAAGATTATTAAAATCCATCCATTTTTCGATTTTCTAGAGCCAACCTAACCTAACCTAACCTAACCTAGCCTAACCTAATCAAAAAACCAGGTGACCGCGAAAGTGTATAATGACCATAATTTTTTGTAAAGGATTATTTTGCAAAATCGTTTTTTTACGATTTAAAACTGTAAAATTATGAGAAATTTTCATTCCATCTATTTCTACAAATTTTTTTATAAATCCGCCGTAAAATGGAACATTTTGAGACCAAGATCATTAAAATCAGACCTAGTCAAAATTCATCCGAACAATGTAATATTTGTTTAAATGAATGTCTAACAAGCCAAAGACAATCTCAAAACTTAACTCCAGGTTTCTCCAGACCGAACCGAATCCCGAATTCACAAAATCAAATAGGCCAAAATTCTCAACAAATGCTGAACCCTCAATTTCAAAATGACCAGTAATTAGAACAAATCCAAATTATAGACTTCAACGACAATCGGGAAATCGACCCAACACGAATTTCAATCAACTAAAAAATTTTAATTTCAACAAAAATCAAGATTTTCATAACACTCATCACAATTATAATTATTATACTGATAATAGCCTAAATTATTATGATAATTTAAATCAATTCTCTGAAAATGAAGTTGACCATCAAGAATATTACCAGAAAATTAATCCCAGTGCTCCTGACTATTATACCGGGTGTCCCAATAAGGCTCTTGGCCATAACTCGGGAACCGTTTATAGTACAGCTTCGGGAAAAAATTTATAACAAAAGTGACCTCGAGAAAAATCTGGAAATTAGTTACCGAGTTGTAGGTCCGCCGCTAGAGGGCGTAATTAAATAACAAAAATTATAAAATGAATAATTTACAAATTTTGTCTAATTAAGATGTATTTAAAATATGATTATCGTATTCTTCAAAAAATTCAGCGTATGTTTGATTTTACAAGTTTCAGTCTATCTGTTCAAATAAGAGTTGGGGGGAAGCGGGAACTTTATTATGAAAAAACGCCTGTAAGTCCAGTTCTAATTAACCTATCTATGCAAACTTAGTCTTTTTGAAGAGAGCTCCTTTCTACCAATGTAAGAATTATAATTTCGAAACAACCTAATGAGTAACGTACACGCTAGAGAGCGCTATTTATTTATTTTTTAAAATCTAGCTATCCTTGAAAAATGTTAGAAGGAAACATGCGGTTTTAATCAAGGAATATAAAAGTAGACCGAATTAGCAACAGAAAAGCGAAAACCGCAATTCGATATCTTTTTCGTATTACGTGTAAATTTTAAGCATTTAAAAATGATCAAAATCTTCTCGGTCAAAAAAGTGGTTACATTGAGTTTCCCTGTTTTATATGTCTCTTGGACACAAGAGCATTGGGTAAGAAGAAACTGGCCCTTGGGGAAAAATATAGATACTGGAATTCATAAGTTGTTCGGGACAAAATTATCCATTTACCATATAAAACTGGGTATTATGGAACAGTTTGTTGATTCATTTGATAAAGACGGAAACTGCTTTGCTTACATTTGTCAAAAATTTCCTCAACTCACTATGGAAGAATTGTCGCCAATATTTTTATGGCCCCCAAATTAGACAACTCACGAATTATACTCAATTTAAAAATTCTATGACTGAGTAAGAACTGACAACTTTTAGATACAGAATTTTCTCGGAAATATAAAATCTGTGACTACTATTGTTTAGTGTAGAAAATCTTCTGCTACAATTAAACAATTAAAAAATATTGGGTGCAACATTATGCGCATTCTGGGATACGAATAAGAGCAGAGAAGTAAATACATTTTTTTTTGTTTTATAGTTATATAGAGCTGGTAAAATTCTCATAAATATAATTTTGAAAATATCATATGTAGTCAACAACAGCTAAAATTTCTGCGGCAACAGATGTACTATAAACTACTAGTTTTATTAATGTATCTAAATGTTCTTTCGACGTTTAGAGTTTTCTTCAAGTCTTTATCAAAATATTTTGATAGTATAATAGTCGAGGGTTGATGTAGTGGTAGTTAACATAGTTATGAGATGATAAATCGAATGGCAATAGGTTTATTTGGTTTTATTGAGAAAAACTAGGTAAACATTACCACATATCACTTATTAATAGGGCTATTTTGTTGTTATCATTTTATTTGCACGAACGCTTGATCTGTATGTCATTTACTTTGATTCATACAGTAAAACAATGAACATAAAATCAATTTAAAACCGCAAACTAACGCATTTTGCAGGATTTATGAGCGTGTGTCATTAGAATCTCGCTGTTCATGGATAAAACGGAACATTGAGATAAATCTAAGTTTGTTTTTGTTGAAAAATATTGTTTTCTACGTGAATAGTTCTTGGAAAGTTGAAAATATTGAACACGTTCAAAGTCTGTGGATAACTTTGAATACGTTTATATAAAATTTATCTCTTGTTCAGTTTGAGCTGAAAGTAAACAGAAAATATGCTGTATTGAAATGATTTATTCATTTGCTGTGAAAGATCCGATAAAATATTTACGAGATAAATCAAAATGGAGTTATATACAAGAGGTTGATGGATATACTTTCATAACAATGTAACTTTTCTTAGTAAAAATATTTTTATATAATTGTTTGCACGTCTAAAATCCCTAGGACAATGATCTTTCTCTAATCGTTTTGTCGAAAAGAATCTATTAAACTGGATAGAAACTACGATCCAATAAACAAAAGAAAGCCGAAAGCTTTTCAAAAAAGAATTTTTTTTTATATGAACCACAAAAGATTACAAAAAGTTTCATCAGCTAAGTGCTTTTTGGAAAAATATAAATAGAATCAAATCTGGACTATTGTTTATATTATAAATTACGAGTTTTAAGTTTTTAGAATGTAACATTGTACCGTTGAGCTTCCAATAGAAAACACTGATTTTATAAAGGTACATCTTTACTCCTACAAATGTCTCATTATCTGCATTGTCCTGTAATAATAAGACATATTGTGAATAGAAGCTTCTGATTGTTATCACAATTCTTTGTAGAATCTGCATTAAACAGTTTCATTTGGATTCAATTTCAACAGTTACTGAATCGGCAATATCATAGCTTCAATCTTACCATGTCCCAGAGTATTCCCTTTTCAAATTCTTCCTTCGTCTGATACTCTTTCTTATAGCTTCACTTCCCCATGCCATCAAATTTTCTACCTCACTACTTAATCAGTTTTAAATCGATTACGTGGAAATTTAATAGCAGTTAGCTTTTTAGCTTATATTGAATTTGAGTTTCCTTGAAAGTTTTTTGCTGATTATCAGGGCCCCCGCTACCATATGTGCAAAATGTGCAGTGCACACGGACGCAATTCTTTAGGGAGCATCTAAAAATAATTTCAAAATAAAAGTTGAGAAAGAAAGGAGGAAGGAAGAAGTAGGAAGAGCATGTTGGGCTTCAAAAATGCATTCTTGAAGTGAATTCGAGAGCCCTTTTTGTCCCTTGTACGCCTGATACTTTGATTTAACAGTAAATTATGGTTCTAAGGTGTCAGATGCTACAATACAACTTTTTTAATCTTGTGTATGAGCTAGATAATTTTTTTTCGTCATCCACATAAAGGTGCGATGAAAACATTCGCATCAGCTATCCACTACAGATCGACAGAGATAGTTTTACCTTCTGGAATGATTCCTAAATACAGTGAATAATTCCACCAGGTACTCAATAAGACTTCTCATCAAACGTGCACTATTAAAACGGTTCAAAAAATTTATTATAGAACCGTACTGAAGTTACAAGATAATGTCCACGGTTGGATGTTAACAGGACATTCCACCACCTCCTGTCATTCCGACAGACTCATCTTGTTACACATCGCGATTTCTCCTTTCTCTCTTCATCGGCCTATGAGAGATTCCGAGAGGTCTTCTAGTCTTTTAATCTGGTTTTCTAGTCTTGTACATGAGCTAGATAATTTTTATTCGTGATAACTTGAATTTGGAATGATTCCTAAATACAGTAAATAATTCCACTAGACACTAAACAAAACTTCACACGCACTTTGTCAAACCTTCACTATTAAAACGATTAAACCAAAGCGGTGCCGTTTGCTCTTTAGCTGTGACTTTCCCATTGAATTTCCCATATATTCCTTACTGCTAAAACTTTTTTTTCCATTAATGTCTTAACGATACACGAATTTAATATTAATGGCGTTCCATATTTATTATGGTAACGTATTGCGATTTCAGGATAAAGTTCACGGTTGGATGCTAAATAGGAGAGGTTCTGAGAGGTCTTCTGGTCTTGTTAAGAGTTAGCTCTGGTGGCTGTTGTCGTCGCGGTTGTTCTAATATGTGTGTATGTTTAGTTGCTTCGGATAAACCGTTATTAACCTACATCGATAAGAAAAGATCTAGCCCGAGAGGTCATTTGCCTTCTTTATATCTGTCTCCAATGTTCATATTTGAAGTACGGATTAACCGTCTCGAGGGGTCTCTTCTTGTGAGTAAATCATTCAAGTTTTCTCCACTAATTTCTTTTATTTTATAACTATTAGTCAGTTGTTACTACATATTACTATCGTCCAAGTTATATTTAATATATTTAACTAAATTAGACTACTTTTTACGACCAAATGTAAAATAATCCTCTAAGAAGTAGTACTATTGATGTGATAAGGAAACGCTTTGGACTATGAAAAATTGCAGCTAATGAATAAAAGGATATTTCTCGAGCCACCTCATGCTTTTCATATTTGTTGGTACAAATAAATTTTCTTGAAAACGTGACTTATTTGTTACTGTAGACATTTTGAAACAGTTATATAATGTATGACAAAAACGTAGCGTTGGAAATTTTTAATATTTACAAGTAAAAATAAACAGAAAGAATTTTTTTCTAGTATGTCACCCTAATTTATCTTTGTCTGATGCAAATGCGAGTTTAGAATTAATGCGAAACATTAAATTGGATCATGAATAACAAACTGCGCGTACCTGAATAAAATTGTCATATTCAATGTTGTTTGCTTTCCGGATAATCCAAACTAACACGAAAAATATATTATAAAAATACATATTTGCTATATTTTGAAAACTACAAATTGTAAATACAGTGAGAACGAAACATAATTTACTCAATTATTAAAATAAATATTCAATATACAGGGTGTTGTTACAGTAATAAGACTAAAAATTACAATAAAGTCTCTAGTTATTCATTGATTCAGATGAAACCAATAATAATTTTACAGTGACGTGTCGACAGAGAGGAGACTAGACCGGACCACTCCAAATTCAAAATTTAAAAAAAAAATCAAATTATTTATATCTCGCAAGCTATAACTGGAATATGATTTCAATGTCAAATGCTAGTATTAATTACGTAGTAAATTCATTGGTAGACGCTGAAGGGCCAGAGCTATACCATTTAAAAATATTTTCTACCCCACAGATCACCTGGAGGTTCCTAGGACTTATGTCCTCAGCCCTCCTACACCGAGCAAAATTATGGATAGGCCGCGAAAGGTAGATCGTTAAATTGTAACTGTCAATGAAACGACAAAAATATTTTATGTAAAATTTGTACAAACAATTGATTAAAAGAAATTTATATACTTCAGTGGACTCTAAAATATTTTTGAATATAAAAGGAAAATTCTCTGGTAGAGCACCCTACTTCACTTTTATTTTTAAGCACTGCCTTGAAAGAAAGCAGCAGCTTTTCAATACTAAATAAAATAGTGAATATATTGAAAACAAATTGGAAATGAGTTGGTTCTGAATTGAACATCACCAATGAAAGTTTTTTTTCACGCGACGTCGAATTTCACTACTTTGGGACTTCAAATCCACGACTCGGACAGTACCATCGTGCCCTGGATGAAGCTGAGTAATACGAGAAAGTTTCCAGTTGGATATAAATGTATTAATGTCACCTTGTACTAGGACTAGGGATCCTTCTTTTAACAGATCCTAGTATCCCTGTTTTCATTTAGAAAGGACTTGAAAATGGCATAAATATTCCTTCTGTTATCTTGTCCAAAAATGTTGAATCGTAAATTGAAGTTTATTGAATCGATCTTGGTGGTCACCGGATGGTTCTTGTGACAATTGAAACTAAAGGAGCGGGTGGACGGGAGTTAAGGACTCCTTTTATTTGAATAATCAGGGCTAAACAATCTTCATACGTGCAATAATTTTTCCCAATCAGTCTCTTTTCCCAGAGTCTTTCTAAATTTGGCTCTATGGATGGAATAAAAATTTGTTTTGAGGCTAATTCGTTTGATACAGTATAATAATTATTTTTTAAGAAAGTATACATTGCCGAAAGTTCTTTATTGGCACCTACAAAATTCTAGTTATTATCTGAAATGAAATTTGTGGGAGTCTCTCCTTCCAATAAACCTTCTAAGTACAATTAAAAAAGCGTCCGAGCTAAGTTCAGTAGCAAAATCTAAGTGTGAAGCTTTTGGATTCAACATTCAAAAATAGTGAATAAACGTTTATTTCAACCCCTGAAACATCACCCATCAGATATTGTAAATCTTTAGGTTGAGATTTAGTGAAAATTACACATTTTTCAGTAATTCTTTACGAGCATTTCTAGTGGAAATATTTTTCTATACACTATAATAGTTGCTGCGTTCCACAATGAAGAGACTGTCTGTGGAGATGAATATAAATAATATCAGTCAAAACATGAGATTTAGGTAAATCGATAGGAGATTTTTTATCAAAGGGTTGTTTTGCCCGAGCTAATCTCCCTTTTGGCAATGGTCTGTTATTTGTTAATCAATAATATCATTTGCATAGAACACCATCTGAATTTCTTATATACAGAATGATTCCGCAAGTTCTTCTTGAATGAGTGGGTTAATAGTGTTTGACATACGTTCAAGTTTTCTAAACAAAATTTTGAATACAGTAACTGTGAGTAATTAAAAAAAAATTGAAATTCGTTCAAGTAGTCGTGTCACTAATTCATTTTGGATTACATTCGTAGAATTATTACTTACTGTTTTGGCATCCGGAATGTCTACCGTATTACCGTACTCACCCCTGTTATTTTTTAAGACCCAATGTTGTCCATGCCACCATGAAGTATGGTTTTTAGAGTCTTTAATCAGCATCCGGCTCGAAGGACCAGAATATGTAGGGGTACACTTTGATTGATTGAAAGAAACTTATATACTCAGGGGACTGTAACACCCTACTTCGCTGATCATTTGTGGTAAATTGATTTTTAAGCGCTGTTGCCGTTTTTACAAATAATGTTTGTTATATACGAACAATCTGAATAAAAAAATAAAACGTGAAAAGGTCAAGGAAGGTTTAGAAAAACAAGTCAAGATAATGATATACTTTTCTGATGGTAATCATCCTATAGCCGACGAAGGAAGTACAGTCAGAGTAAAAATACCTGATTTCCGTACACTTTTAGCCGTAGATCTGATCATGGACTCCACAAACTGGAAACTAAAATTTGAATTTTGAAATATGCAAATATGCTGTTTGGTAAGTAGACAGAGTTAATGTTTTATTAAAATATATTTCTATTTACTTCTATTTACATGATACAAAAGGGATAAATTACAATTTATTCACCGATCATAAAAGTGGAATATTAAAAATCAAATTGACCGAATCTGTCCGGATATAGAGCTGGCGAGAAAGATTCATTGAATTTTTTTTTAGAGTAATACGGATATATTTCTGTAGGATATGGTTAATTTCAGAAATGGCCCCGATATAGGAAAATTTTTCCTCTTCTGGGCTTGGTTTGTGGTGGTTTTTAGAGGAGGTTCTCTTTAGTGTGGTGTTTGAAGTTATTTGTTGGTCAAGAAAAGGCCCATTACATTTCCTAAAGCCCCCTAGTCAGGGCTTTAGGAAATGTAATTCTAAATCTAAATGTGCAACTAATAGATGTAATGATTCGAATGTCACTTATAAGTCATCATTTACGTGGAATTTTACAATTTTGTTGGATGTCAACTTCAAACTGTTTTTATTGTTTTCACTCCAGTCTCAGAAATGATATTAAATGATGAACTACAATTAATTGAGATGTTTTATGAACTTGACCGTATGTATGGTGGTAGATAATTTGCAGATTACCCAACTGGTTGACGCAAATTAATGAATTTACACACAAAAATATATGAAAATGGATGACCTTGACAAAGCTTAGTTTGATCCCTAGTTTCCTCCAAAGTTATAACACTAAATATCTTAGACAATATTAATTGTATAGAAAAAAGTTCCAAACAAAAAATGAAGCTTATGAAAAGCTCTACAAAAAATATTATACAAATTTTTTACGTAAATTCATTTTTTTCGCTGTTATAAACCAAAATATCTCGTTAGGAGTCGAATTGACTAACCTAACCTAATCTCCCACGAGTATGAAATCGAGCGGTAGCGAAATGAATAATCAGTTTGAAATATTTTGGGTCCTAAAAGCCAGAAAAATTGGTTTACGTAAAAAATGTATTCAACCTCTTTTATAGAGCTTTCCATGACCTTCATTCTTTGTTTGAGACTTTTTTCTTTAAAATCAATATTGTCAGAGGTATTTAATGAAATTACTACTTTGAAGGGAGCTAGGGGGTGAACGAAGCTTTGTCGTTAAAAATTCCTATAGAGTTCATCTTCACTAGTCAAGATTAATCAGTGGCAAACATTTCAGCAAAATTTATGGTTTACCTTTTTAAATATAAGATAGTTAATTTTATATTAGAAATTTAAAATCTAATAAGAACAGCGCCGAATTTTTTAATCACTTTTCCCATATTTGATTAGATTTATAAATTTTAAATACGAAATATTTGAAAAGTAGTTCACTTTCCAGAAAAACTGGAGTTCTGATCAACATTTCTCTCTTATTTCATACCATTGATCTGATAAGTTTTAAATTTCTTCAAGCGATCACGAAAATAATTTTTCTTTTTCAGTTCCTTGTTTATCTCGCGTTTCTAAAATCGCAGCGAGCTTAATCAGGTAAATATGGCGGATGAAGCACTAAATTTAGATCAGTTCGACTAATGCTTCTGCAACAAAATCGAAGAAATTGATAGGTACATGTTGTGATGAAACAAAAATCATCTCTGCAACAAATCCTGTCATTTTATCGGTATGGAAACGTCAGAAAAATAGCATGAGATATACCAGTTCCTTTTACCTAATATTCGATATAAATTTCACCTTTAGATCCCAATAGAATCATCTTATGCATAAAAAAAAACGTTTCCCACTTGTGGTTCATGATATTGACTACATTTTGTTTATGAAGTATTAAGCTTTGCCCAAGTTTCACTACTCGACTCGATTCGAAGATGTTCAAACTTTAATTAGATTTTCTGCAACATTAAGTAATTGCCAACAGCTTTTTTATATAATCTTTCACACACTATATTTAGTTTTCGCGCCGTAGCGTAAAGTCTACTTCTGAAAACTCACTCTTCCGTCAAATCTTTGTTGTCGGAATCGTCTGTTCCGTAATATGAAAAGTAGAGGTGATGAGAAAGAACAACAAAACAAACTTGAAAAGCATAATACATTTCATCACCCCAACACACCGTACACATGCAAGAAATATTCATCAGTACGTGTACTCAAGAAGCCTTTTAAATAAACTAGTGCTTTTGCTGTTCTCATATGTCTCCAAAGACGTATCAAGTCATCAGAATGTAACATATATTATTTGAAGTTGCATTTCACAGTTAAACTAGACTAATTGTCTATTTCTCTACGCTATTTCCGTTCCTTTTGTCGAATTAACTCAAGTGAGGACTTTATGAGAAATGTATCGCTTGTTTTGAATGAGTACATTATGAAAATATAACAAAGATTAAGCGAATATTTCTTCTTATGTACCATATTCGTGCTTTATATTCCTTTATGTAGAAAGTAGAAATTTGATAAACTGGCTGTATATGATCAATAAGAAGTTTGATGAACAAAAGCTAGTAAAACCTAAAGAACAAACATAAAAATAACTAAATAAAGATGAAACAAATAAAATAAAATTTCAATATACAGAAAAAATCCACAAAATTGTAGATAATAGTACCGGGTAATAGTCTATAGCACAATTAAACCCGGAATTAAATATTATTATTAGAATAGATAGAAGTTGTTTCCAGAGTAGAAGGCACTTTCCAGTAAATATGCCCTCAAATTACTGCGGAGCGCGGGAAAATATTATGTATATTTGATTTTAATTGGCAAGTGATTGTGCATTTTCTTTGTATTGTAAAGTATTGAGCCGTTAACTAATTCTGAACGTGGTATAGGCAGGTAAAAGTTCCGTGTTCCTATGTGGAAAGTCAGTCGTGCAACGATCTTTCTGAAATTGGAAAAACGTGGTTACGAATCAGGCAAACGGATTCAAAGATCATAATTCAGAACTTTAAATCTTCTAAAGATGTCACTGCAATGAGCCCTACTTTTTAGTCCGAGTAAATATCTAGCAACTCTCTTTTGTAAGTTGAGGATTCGCTCATATTTAGTCACAGCACACGTACCCCAGAAAGGAAGGGCAGATTGGAAATGCGACTCAATAATATCAAATTAACTGTTAATTAAGAGGTGGATAAGTTCAGTTCTTTGGAAACTGATCTCAGTGCAAAGCAGGAGGAACTTAATTTTCTAGATAAGGCGACAATATATCTCTCATTTCAAGGAATAGTCTACAACAAGCCGTGAGAATTTTACAGATTCAACAACGTCAATGATGGTTCTATTTATGAAATAAGACAGCAATGTACGTTTATATGATACAACTTTAGTTTTAGGAATGTTGAGACAGAGAATATTAGAATCACACCATGATTTAACACGTTAACTGCCAAGGCAGTTTTCACAATCAGGGCCGGATTAAGATTTATAATGCCCGGGGCTAAAATAATGACGGGGCCCCCTCAAGGAATTCAAAAACTCGGAAAAATTCACAAAATAATATCAATACGTTAGATTTGTGGTATCAACACATCAAAAAATACAGAATGATTTCCAAATGATGGGGCCCTCTTGGACCTGGGGCCCGGGGCTATAGCCGCCCCCCAAGCCCCTAGCTTAATCCGGCCCTGTTCACAATTTTATTTAATGGTATTGTATCATTAAAAATTTTAATTTAAATACGAAGTTGTCACCAAAAGCGTATAGAAAATGTAGAATATTAAATGAAAAATTATTTCTTAGTTTAATCATATAATAAAAATCTCTTTGAGGAGTTTAATTACAAATTATTTCATAATTGGCAGTCAATGTGTTAAGGGTGATTAGGTCACTAGATATGGACCTATGAAGTACCATGAGATCAGGATTTCTCCAAGAAAAACTAGTATCGTCAGCAAATAGACATATTTTACCACTGATGTCTAGATAGACGTTGTCGTTTATAAACAGAATAAATAAAATAGGGCCTAGTACTGAGCCTTGGAGCACTCCACATTCTATTGGTTTACAAGAAGACATCGTTGTATCAACCCTTACAAGCTGACGTGATTATTTATGTGATTTTGGAATTCATTAGGGACTTCTAGTTTATGTTAAAAATTCTATAACTTTTTGTTAATCTCTAGAGAACAATAATTCCACTTAATGTAAGACGCACGATAAACTTTTTGATTATTATGAATTATGAAGGTTATCAGTTGAAGTAGAGATGAAGAAACCTTATTTTTTAGCTCAATCACAATGAACCATGTTTCTGTATAATTTCACGTGATTTATGAAGAAGACATTTTCTGAAACATCACCAGGGATTTTGCCGAAAATTTTGTTAAAACTTCTTCGGAGAGATCTAAATTAAAGACAGTACAGACGGTAGATTCTGAATCATACATAGTCTATAGTACTAAATTTAGTCTTAGTTGTCAGTGCTGTTATAAACATGACCATACCAAAAGAATCAAAAACTGACTGAAGACTTTCTTGACCAGCACACACACTGGAATAATCAATATTGAGACAGACACACAGAATTAGTTTGCTTTTTAGTAGTAGGGGCTCCAGTAAGGTCAGTAGTTTGTAATAGAAAGTATGCACGAGAGAGTCAGAGATTTGATGCAAATTTAGTTAATTCGATCAAAATCAAGTCCAAACTAAGACTTTTTATTTACAAGTGATTATTAGAACAATTTCCAAACTAGAGAAAATTGAAGTGCCTTCATTCTATTCAAGAAAACGTATAGAAATTTTGAAGTAAACGGTTTATAAAACTCAGGTAACTCTTGCCCAATCAATTTAAAAAAAATTAAAGGAAGTGTTAGCTAAAAACGAAACTTTTACTGCTTTGTCTATTGCAGTGAAAGTATTGAGTGGAGAATTTCCAGCAGAAATAAATATTGAACCTGTCAGAATTAAAATATACCCCCATTACAACGGTCGATATTTTTTCTGTGCACAAAAGACAATCTTTGATTCAGACTCTCGCGAAGCGCCTCCAAGTTGTTCTGGACACAAGTCTTGGCTAGCGAATGCGACAGGAGTGCTAGTCATCCACACTCTCGATTTATTCTATATTTATGTCATCATGTACTTTGAATCGTACCCGGAAAACTGACACGATGAGCGCAATGAGGCCTGGAGAGTGAAGGTAAGAGCGCACCATCCACACTCTCGCCCTTGCATTGTCTCTTGTTGTCTCGTGCAAATTGTGGATCAGGGATTTAAATTCGAAGAGAATTTAGTAAAATATATAGTTGTAAGTGTTAATAACATCGTATGCAATAGGACCTAATAACAACAAGTGATTCTTTGTAGATAAATGGAAAATAGAAACGAGGTGAGTTACTGGCTTTTTTTACGGTCATTTTAAATATTATATGATCCAAATATTTCTTGAATTTTTCATGAATGAATGAGCTTATACAAATTTTCGGGCTTTTATCGGTCTTTTATAACTAAAAGCTGTGCAAAAAATAGGGTGTGGGCTGCTCAAAAATCCTGTGTATTACATAAAGATTACAGTCGTATCATGAGATTTTCATTTGCCAAAAAAATTTTATTTCAATTTCAAGAATCTCTTCCCGACAAATTTCACATATAAAAATAGTTTTTTCCATATAATAAGGAGGTCCAAGTTGTGTATTCTTAAGAGTTCAATTTAGTTGCAACTTACAAAGGGCGGTATCTGAATTCTAGTGTGAAGAAAGATCGGATCTTTAACACTAAAGAAACCTCAATATCTCATTATTAAAAATCATATAGACAAACGTTTATGTAAAAGTGTTGTTGACAAAATGAAATTAATTAGTAGTACGCTTGATGTTCGAAAATATACGATAGACTGAATTCTAAGAATATTAAGTTCCATCCCGGTTCTGAAGAAACTAACTGTATTCTATGTATTCCCTTAAAAAAAGAGAGAAATTCTAAGAATATGAAATTGAAGAAAATCATGGATTGATGGTGGTTAGATCTCCACCATATTAACGCGAACTAAACCCGATTGACTGGCCTGGGCACAGGGAGAACTTTGAAGGAAAAATAATTCTTTCAAAATTCAAAATAAATGATGTTAAATAGTTGTTTTTGGAGGCTATAAATAATATGAAGCCTTAAAACTGGAAAAAGGCGATTATCATAAGATTGAATAAAAAAAGAAAATGTGGGATTTGGACAATATCACTGATGACATGATCGATCTACTCATTGTGAATATTGGCTGCATCAGTTCATCATCTGATTAAAATTTGTAATAAGTAGCTGGCGAGTTTTATATTGAAATTATTCTTTAGTTACCTGAGGTTGTTTAAAAATCAAAATTTAAGCCCTTATACCTATATAACTAATATTTTTATGTTTCTAAATGTTCTTGTTTTCAGGTTTTTTCTGATCCAAAATTAGTTTTTCTAATGATTTTTGAGAGACAGATTAAAATTGACGTTTCGACTTCTTATAGTCTTCATAAAAAGGTCTAAGAAATAATAAATTGAAGAAATTTATACCTAGTATGACACAATTTTCTCTATAGCTTGTGGAAAAATGAAATATCGTATGTTTGGAAGGTATGAGCAAGTTAATTAGGTGAAAATATGAGTGTACACCCAATATATCCATACAAATGTTATTCCATATGAAAAAGCTCGAATTATAAGCTAAAAAAAATATTTCAACAGTGTACTAACTACTATCGAAAGTGCTACGTTTATGTATCAATAAAGCTGCATCATTTTATTACGCT
Organism: Diorhabda sublineata; assembly: GCF_026230105.1. Lineage (NCBI taxonomy): Eukaryota > Metazoa > Arthropoda > Insecta > Coleoptera > Chrysomelidae > Diorhabda > Diorhabda sublineata. The sequence continues at coordinate 4,766,164 of NC_079482.1, forward strand.
CTCATAAAAATAGACCCTAACTGTCGTGGTGGAGTGGAATTATGCTCTGTCTTCTAAACAAGATAATTCGATACTACAACACCACCTGTTAAAAGGCAATCGTCAATTACAGTAATCTGCCTAGCACATCTTCTCTGAATAAAGACATTCAGAGCCTTTATTAATAGGCCATACAATCTGTGGTAACTAGTAGAAGACGTCATGCCCGATATGGCATATTTTATGATTCAATTATTCATTGTGTAGTAACTGAAACAAAAATACAGCTAGAAATTCGTAATTATCGGTTAACCTTGTACAAGAATTGATCTTATTGCTTTGTCTGTGAAGTAATGTATTATCCGTGATTAAATTTATGCAAATTGTAGGGTGATGCAACCCTAGTTGGTCTTTGTGATTTGCATTTTAATGTGAGTATTCTGAAGAGTATTGTTCTGCTTTCTGCATTCCAAATATTCAATATTGACCGACTTGAGCCTTTGTTGTTCATCAACTCGGATTTAATTGGCCATTTTTGTTCTGGAAAATCCAAATAACCTTGATAAAACCCAAGGTTATACCTCCAACGGTTATTGAGTAGTTCTCCACGAGAATTATGATTAAAATCACCTGTAGATCAATGTATTTAAAGATAATTTGGAAAATTACTTAATAAATCTAGAAAAAACTTTAAAAAAAGGTTATCAATCTTTATGATATTCAATATATTTTGTTTTATCCATGTTTCAATATTATTTTATGTAATAAATAGATATTTGCTTGCATTATCGAGTCTTGATCATTTACCACACTTCTCCAAAGCTTTGTCCAGCTAAAACGTTTAGGTATAACCACTTCGACCAAGCAGTTATGCCGAGAGTCTCATGAATTCGAAATGTTCGAACACCTGACGTTATCCCAGGAACTACAAACTTTTAGCTCTAAATATGATAACGATTTATTATTGGTATTAGAGGCGATACATCGTTCAAATATTGTGACAGCTTTTCGAAAGTTACGTACAGAAAAGAAGTTTTTTTTTCCGTAGTAATTGAGAGGATTGATGATTCATTAAATTTAACGAGAAATGATGTGGAAATAAGATCACGCAGCTGTATTTTTCTATTTAAATCTTAGTTGTTTTTTCTCTATTGCTACTATTCTACTCTGTGTTTTTTTTTCCATTACTCAAGTTTCATTTCCATATATTAACGTATATATTGGATACTGTTATTTTATTTTTTCGCCCAATTTTTTCTCGAAAATTGTCTTAGAACATAGTATATTCGAATGGCTTCTCTTACTCCCTTCGCTATCTCTATATCTATTCATCCGCATTTTATGAAAACGTATTCAAATCTTCCATATTATGTTCTCTTTTTTAATTTACGAGGACGGTCCCAGAAGTTCCAACGAAACATTTTTATAATAAAATTTGTCAAGCTCTTCAAAATATCGTTTTACTGACATCACCTCTTCATTGTGTCATTGTTGTTTTAAGTATGGGAGCAGAAAATAATCCGAGGGGGTAAATCTGTCGAATATGGTGCATCAGGTGGCAATTCAATCCCCAATTCATTAATTTTGGCCATTGCAATAACAGATATGTGAGCTGGTGCATTGTCTTGATAAAACAACACTTTTTCATAATCAAATGCGGCCGTCTTTACTTGATTTATTCGCTCAAACATTGCAATAGGTTCCCATAATACTCGCTGTTGGAAGATTTCATTTTTCAAGATAGTCAATGGAAGTTGTTCCAAGCGCATCTCAAAAAACAGACGCCATGACCTTGTTTGCAGCCGGGTATCCCTTTCTTTTGGTGTTTATTTCTTTTATATAGTGCCAAAAATTTGATAGAAACATCCCCTCTCGAAATATGCCTACTATGTCTGCTAGCTCCAGCACTTTCAGTCGACGATCATCCAATACCACTTTTGGATTTTCTTCAACGTTTCTGGAGTCGTCACCTCATTTGGTCAATCACTGCGATGCTGTTCTTATTGGTTAGTCTAACGCCTTCAAAATAAAAGTTTTGTTTCACAAAAAGATACTAGTAAACGTGGTATCTTCAAACTTGAAACATATGCTGTACAGATTGTGTACTTTCTAATACAGCGGTATTTTTTAAGCAACTACCACAATCTCTAGACCAGGTACTTCTAGGACTATCCTCGTACTTCCATTCTATTGTATTGTATCCATACTTTTCTTCTATTTTTAAAAAATGTATCTGCTACTACTACTATATCCAATCATCTACGTATACTACTCCGTATATTTTCAACGGTTCTAGATTTCTGTAGCCAATTATTGTCTCCAGTTTGTAGTTTTTCTGTTTTATTGTTTTTATCATCCTATCCATGAGAAGTATAAATAATTGAGGGCTAAGGTTATCTCCTTTTTTCACCCCCATATTAGGACATTCCCCCTTACGTCTTCGTATATTTCTTTTGCTATTCGTGTTATTTTCCCAAAGATTCCTATTTTCCTCTTAGTATCCTATACCATTTATCTATCAATATTGAGTCGAATGCAGTATTCAAATCTATCAAGCTCCTCGCTATGTGTATTTGAATTATGTAAACGTTATTATTGTGGGAATGTGGTAATCAATCCCCCAAGTGTATTCTTTTCAATATATGTATTCTAAGCTTTCGTATAACTATGTATTCATCGTCAGTAACAAGAAATAAACTTTTTGACATGATTTCAAAATCATTAAGTTCAGAAAACAATCTTCAAAATGATAACAATTTGGTCGAAATTCGATCATCAAACCTACAAAAATCTGTACTTATTACAGACTACTTAAATGCCCTAAGATCCTTAAAAAATATCTATACCAACAACCCTCTTGAACTACAAATCAAGAAACATTTGTATTTTATACAAAACAACAACTTAGATGTCAGATATTTGTTGGTGCCCCCTCATCAAGGAAATGAAGATGCTGACAATCACGCAAAATACAGTTTGCAGTGATGTATAATGTGGTATAAAGTAGCTTGGAAACATACATTAAAAGAAAATTAACCTTCAGTGGCATCTGAGTGGCAAAGATCATTTTAAAAACTAAAATAAATAAAGGAAAGTGTTGAACAATGGCCGCGAATATGCAGTACTCGCCCAAAACAAGTAATAGTAACCAGACTAAGAATAGGTCACACCAAAATTACTCACGAATATTTACTATGTAGATGTAACAAATATATGTGCGCAAATTGTGACTGAGAACTTATTGTAAGACATAATTTTAGAATGTACATTGTACGCATCGCAAGGTTAAGTAATTTTCCAAATGACATCAAACCCTTACTAGGAATAAATTGCGATGTGGATAATACTTATAAGTATCCGTTAAATATTAAATACGTATTTACAAACAAACAAATTGTTATTGTATTAACAAATCCATCGCTAATAACCAATATGGTTCATGCTAAATACTTTATAATAGGACACAAATATATAAATATTCTTCTCTAATTGAACCCAGAGGATGAATACACAGTTATTAAAAACAGTACATTCTGGTGTTTGATTGCCACAGTCCCACAATAATAATATTTATAAGTTATTTTGCATCTAAATTCTCTTTCAACCATGTTAGTTGGACTATCGAGTATTTATTCTTTCTTATTTTGCACAAGTAACCAGTTATTCAATAAATTCTGTCGTTCAATAAGGAATAGATGGAGATGGAGCTATAAGGTATGTAGTTACAGTGATATAATACCAAATTAATCATATTATTATCAGAATATCGTTAGTAACTATTTGTGGATGAAGTGTAAGTCGTTAAGGTAGCCAAGAAGACATCCATAGTAATCTAGTTTATTTCTCCATATTTCTTGAAAGGATAAGCTTTTTATCCACGTCATTGTTGAAAATAATATGCCACCGACAATGTATTGCAATTCTCTATGTGCACCAAGCTCGCTAGCTATTTATTTTCACCGGCAGTATCATAAATCAATCCGCTCCAACCACTCATATGTCACATTTTGTGATACACTGACATTTTTTATGACCCCAACGATATATCCCGGATTTTATTATTCACAATATGCAACCAGAATAGTGTAAAGCGGCAAGAGGTGAGTTACTAATTTAGTCAGCGTTCGTGTTTGAAAATAAAGGTTTAATAGCTTCTATTTGAAGCTTCATATTATGGAAATTTGTGGAAAACTCTCAAGGCAGTCGACAGCCCTCGCCGACGGACGCAAGAAAAATGTTCCGAATTTTCTTATTTATGATTTTTCGACTGGGTGTTGAGTTGCAAAGGGAAAATATGATCGATGAAACGTCTGGTATTACTACCTAAAGAAATTGGAAAACAATGGTTCTGCTTCTATTCACGTGCCATGTTACATGAACAATTACAGTAAACTACCAGATGTACCGGTTTCTGATCAACAGAACTCTAGAGGGCGCAGTTCAAAATACTAAATGTATAGTTACGAATATAGTATATTGAATACTAAATATTTTAACGACGTATACATGGTTAGTTCTAGTACAATTTTTTCCCAAGGATTGAAATAGTTTCAAAATGTTGAAGATGGCCAAGTTTAAAGCAGCGGTGGCAGCAAGGAAAATACATGAACTTGAAGAGACATAATTAATGAGAATGAATGAGATTTGAAGCTTGAAGATCGTTCGCGCTCAGGTTATTTACCTGCTTGAGATATAGAGGCTACAAGAGGAACAATAGAAAGCCAATCTAGTAACAGCACTCATCGATTACCCAACTCCTTTTGGACCTTCTTCAGATACAATACATCGATTTGAAATCATTAGATAAGATTTAAAAAAGTTGTTGAATAGTGTCACACGAATTAATCGGAATTCAAGCGAAACATCGTGTAAACAACTTATTGCTTTGCCGAAATATGATCATTTTGTTGGGCGAATTGTTACTTGATGAAAAATAAATTTATCTTTACTAACTGAACATGGAAAATTAGCGGTTTGACTTAGGGCACTTACCAAAATCCGTTGCAATGAGAGGTCGATTCGAGAAATATGTGTTCAAACATTACGTAGAACTATACAGAGGAGTTTATCATAAGATAATAAAAGCTGCTAAAGATATTTATTATAATAGGACACTCGCCAATTGTGGTAATGTTTCTAAAGAAACATGGTCCATTGTGAATGATCTAAGAGGCTTCTTCATCGAGCATAATCTCTACTTCATGTGATAATCTCAATAATTACTTTGTGAATGTAGCCTGAATATCTCTCTGATGCTATTCGTAAGCACGTTTCTCCAATTCCAGAAAGTTCATTGCATCTTTACCTACCTACTCCACATTCAGAATTTATTGAGGGCTCAATAGTTTACAATGCAACATAAAATGCACAATCACTTGCCAATTGAAATCAAAACGATATCATATTTTGCCGCATCCCACAATAATTTGATTGCATTTTACTATGGAACATACTTCTAATAATAAAATTTAATTCTGGGCATACTGCATACTGATCTAAGTTTTGATATGAACCTATATATGTCTTATGTACTAATTATTACCTATTACTATAAATTTGTTACTCATTGTGGTGCTCTTCTGTATATTGAAATTTTATTTCATTTGATTTATCTTTATTCAGTTATCTTTATGTTTGTTTTCCAGTTTTTACAAGCGTATGTCCACAAATTGTAACAATTTTTAAACAAAAAAGCATTTCTCTCTCTCTTTCTCCGTCAATACTAAGCTACATACTTTACCACGACCTCAAAGAGTTTGCTGAACGTTGGATTAAAACTGAATGAACATTATAAAACTTTACTATTTATAAGGCACCCTGTAGATAGTTGTAATACCGATATATTTTGATAATACACTATTCACATAATATTAGACTGAAAATATGGTATTTTTATGTTTTCTAATCCACTTTTCGCTTCTTAAGGTATGTAAAATTTGGACTAATTGTTTCTACTTGCCTTTTTGCACTTAAGAACACAATTAGTGAAGCTGGATTTGATGATAATTTAACCACATCGAACGCTATGATCGATTCAGATGTCCCCAATATAAACTCCGCTATATGCCAATACGCTCATCTCAGATATATACTACAGGGTGGCGCAAAAGAACGTGCATATTGCATCATCCTTTTTCTCGAGATCAACGGTTGCACTCGTGGAGTTTTAGTAACCATGAGACACTTTAACGGAAAGTGTCACGCTTTTTGTGTTCGCACGTTGTACGAGAACGGTCGTTCATACGTCTTGACAAAACGACTGTATCGTTCAGAATATGGATTAAGACACATTAAGGAAGCTTTGAAGAGACCGGTTCCACGTTGAAACCACCTGCAGAGGGTCGTCCAAGAACGTCTAGGACCACAGACAATTTTGATGGGGTGAAGGAGTCACTATGAGTAAATCCGTATGTGCCCACTCGGAAACGATCGGCGGCTTTAAGCTTGTCGCGACGAAGTTTACAGCGAATTTTAAAGTTGGATTTTAAACTGCATCCTTATAAGCTCCAGTTAAAACAGGATAAAAAAATACCGACTTTACAGCATTTTCATTTTAATGGGTTTGTAAAACGACAAAATTGTCGGTATTGGATTGAAAAAAATCCAAAAATGAAACATCCAAAACCACTGCATAGTCCGAAAGTAACGGTATGGGCAGCAATCTCAATTATTGGCTTTTTCTTCCTTGAAGGACGAAACATCCCATGTTAGAGGGATATTTGACTCCAGAACTTGCGAGATCAAAAATAACGAATACGAGAATTTGGTTCCAAAAAGACGGAGCGATGTGTAACACGTCAAATGAGGTGATATCTCTTGGCCCCACGTAGCCCTGACTTGACGCCTCCTGATTTTTTTTGTAGGTACACCTTAAACATAAAGTCTACATAAACAATCAGATTTATTGACAAGAGTTATCACAAATCGGCGTTCGCGTTTAGAGGAGTGCCGCATTTAGATGATATTATTTTTAAAAAATAAACTTCATTCAATTACCCAATCATCATATCTTTTATTTCAACGATACCTTATGTATTAATTTTTTCTATCCTATACTTAATAAATACAGGTTTTTTTGCGCCACCCTGTATTTATAAAACATGTTATTATATAATTAAGCTAATATGCCACAACAGTTGAATATCCGTAATCTTCGCATCAATTGAGTGACTTAGAGCCAGTCCTTTGTCTTTTATATTAAAGAATAAACATCGTATGGAACATTCGAAAATTCAGCGACTGATGATAGCGAAATTAACCAACGGCCGGATACCGTTCTGATAAATTAATGAATTAATGGCCTTCTGGCGGCCATTCCCTATGTCGGGGTTTCGCAACTTTATATTAAGTATATATCTGCGCCAGTATAATTACGTGAATTACGATGATAAGTACCTACTTCGGCTTAGGGCTGGAAATGGGCAGGTCAACGAGTCATTTATGTCTTTTAAATTGATCCTTTTAATGAAGCTATTTACTCTTCAATTAATCAACTAATCCCTTCAGAATAATGATACGTCGTTCATTGATCTTAATGGTTTTTTAATATATTTTATAGTACCATAAATTATATGACATAATTATTATTAAATAATTGTTTACACATGATATATTACTATTGAAAAATTCATGTTATAGTTACGAGAGAGGAGAAAATTGCCAGACTGTTAAAGGGATATTCACTAACCTTTTTCTTTACTTTTTTCTATTTATCCAGCGATACATCTCCTGCTCCCGTTGAAGTTCGACTCTCCAATTCTTTCTTTGACTCCTCTCGCTGTTGATTAAAGTTAATGTGATCATTAGTATAAAACTTTCCAACACGAGGAGGTCTCAGAAATACTTGGCCTGAACTAGTGATGGCGGTAGTTGGTTAGAAAATACCGCTGAATTAGAAAGTACACAATCTGTACAGCATATGTTTCTAGTTTGAAGACGCCACGTTGTTTAGTATTTATTTGGTAGCCATCAATAGTTAACGTTTTCAGTTAATTTATAAACATGGAAAAAATTGGTTAAGGTTATGTGATGCAATATTGCTGAACTAGATTCTTCTTTGGGTGAAACTTTTCCTTCGTTATCAATCAAAACGAGACCGTTCGATCTTCGAAGACCGTCTCAGTGGTCGACCAAATGAGGTGAAGACTTCAGAAACATTGAAGAAAATTCAAAAGTGGTACTGGATGATCTTCCTAAAAGATATTAGAATCTAGAGATCCTCTTTAGCCGTTAAATTTACAAGGTTCCTTATTATGGTTATAGGCAGCTACTCACGTTCAGTATCGATATTTTAGGATTAAAAGCGACATGAGTACTGCGGCTATGGCGGGTTTTCAAAAATTATTAGTACTGAATGGAACCGCTCAGCTAAAAGACGTAAACAATTGGAAATATCCAGAAGACTATTAACCAGAGTATTAAGTTGAAAATCTGGAAGTGCTTAACAAAATAATTAAATCAGTTTTCAAAGAATTGTAAAAAATACACATAAAGTGTTATTTGACAAATAAAATATTTTCTCGTCTTTGGTAGTTTACTATCTCCATTCCTATTTAGCTACGGTCCAATAAATTGGATCTCAGAACCTCGTATTTTCAAAACCTTTGATGTAAGCAAGAGTCTAATTTATATTCTTATTCTCTCCTCATCTCTTCAAAATTTGAGCACAATCCCTCAATTATTTCACCTCTAGTGATTTTTTCAATGAATACATATATTTTGTTGAAAATTGAACAACTTTGGAACCTCGTAGTCTCAAAACCATCAATTTAAACAATATTCTAATTTTTATTCTTATTTAAAGATCTTTCGAAAACATCTCTTCAAAATTTGAGCTCAATCTCTCAATTATTTCACCTCTAGCGATTTTTTCAATGAATACATATATTTTGTTGAAAATTGAACAGCTTTGGAACCTCGTAGTCTCAAAACCATCAATTTAAACAATATTCTAATTTTTATTCTTATTTAAAGATCTTTCGAAAACATCTCTTCAAAATTTGAGCTCAATCTCTTAATTATTTCACCTCTAGCGATTTTTTCAATGAATACATATATTTTGTTGAAAATTGAACAGCTTTGGAACCTCGTAGTCTCAAAACCATCAATTTAAACAATATTCTAATTTTTATTATTATTTAAAGATCTTTCGAAAACATCTCTTCAAAATTTGAGCTCAATCTCTCAATTATTTCACCTCTAGCGATTTTTTCAATGAATACATATATTTTGTTGAAAATTGAACAACTTTGGAACCTCGTAGTCTCAAAACCATCAATTTAAACAATATTCTAATTTTTATTCTTATTTAAAGATCTTTCGAAAACATCTCTTCAAAATTTGAGCTCAATCTCTCAATTATTTCACCTCTAGCGATTTTTTCAATGAACACATATATTTTGTTGAAAATTGAACAACTTTGGAACCTCGTAGTCTCAAAACCATCAATTTAAACAATATTCTAATTTTTATTCTTATTTAAAGATCTTTCGAAAACATCTCTTCAAAATTTGAGCTCAATCTCTCAATTATTTCACCTCTAGCGATTTTTTCAATGAACACATATATTTTGTTGAAAATTGAACAACTTTGGAACCTCGTAGTCTCAAAACCATCAATTTAAACAATATTCTAATTTTTATTATTATTTAAAGATCTTTCGAAAACATCTCTTCAAAATTTGAGCTCAATCTCTCAATTATTTCACCTCCAGCGATTTTTTCAATGAATACATATATTTTGTTGAAAATTGAACAGCTTTGGAACCTCGTAGTCTCAAAACCATCAATTTAAACAATATTCTAATTTTTATTATTATTTAAAGATCTTTCGAAAACATCTCTTCAAAATTTGAGCTCAATCTCTCAATTATTTCACCTCCAGCGATTTTTTCAATGAATACATATATTTTGTTGAAAATTGAACAGCTTTGGAACCTCGTAGTCTCAAAACCATCAATTTAAACAATATTCTAATTTTTATTCTTATTTAAAGATCTTTCGAAAACATCTCTTCAAAATTTGAGCTCAATCTCTCAATTATTTCACCTCTAGCGATTTTTTCAATGAACACATATATTTTCTTGAAAATTGAACAACTTTAGAACCTCGTATTTTCAAAACCTTTTTTTTTTATTACAAAATTCGCATCAACCGTATACTGGTTATTAGCGATTTAGTAAAGATTAAGTATTTTATCTATGAATATTTGTTAAATTAAGTTTATGATAGAGATCTGTTTAAGGTAATTTTTAAGGTAAGTAATATTGTATTTTGGTCCTAAAATTTCACGTATTGTTCCGAGTGGTAGATTTGATGATGATCTTCCTGAGCTCAGAGATGGACATTCTGCGATTATGTGTTTTATAGTCAATTTGCAATTGCAGTTGCTACATTTTGATTCAGATTTCACATCATACATCATACATCGCATATTAACTGAAAATTTGGACATGAGAAAGCTGTGAGCAAGTTAGGTGCAGCGTTTGATCACAATAGAACAAAAACAGCTTCGTGAAAGTGGTTCCATTGCTTCCAGCTTTAGATTCAATTTGCGAATGGATTCATTGCTAGTCAAGATTAAAATTTGAGAAAAATAAATTCAAATTTCAAATTTAGAGAATGTTAGTCTTAATACTTTATTGGGTTAAAAGATATTTCAATAGTTCATTTGGGAGTTTTTCTGCTTAATTTCTAATAAGTATCGATCTTTAATTCACTTTTGAAAAATAATTTATATTTAAAAACAGTTTCTAATGAAATTAAATCATTTTCCAACCGAAAGTTATGCTCAATTTCTATATATTTTCAAATACGGAAGCAATATAATACTTCCCGAAAGAAAGACAATTTAATAACATAACATAACTTAATGTTTTGTAAGCTGCGTTTCCAACCATTGGGCTGTCGAAGGTATTTTAAATTAGAAACCTTGTTTGGATATGTCACATGAAACTTAGGGGCAGGAAATAGTGATAATAACAATAATGATAATGAAATTGATAAAATTAATGAAAATAGTAACAATAATGTAAATATTTGAGATAATAAAATGCAAGAAATAGTAAAATAAATGAGAACCACAACCATTGAACTATCGAGGGTATTTTACATAAGCCTTATTTGGATAAGGTATCACACAAATCATTTACTTCACCATAAATCGTGTTAAATTTTGTAAAATTAAGTTAATTTAATCAAAAATGCTTCGAACTTTAGCTTCATTTCGGGAATGGATTCAAGATTGAGAATTTGATGAAAATAAATTCAAATTTCACTTTGTTAAAAAAATGTTTTGAAGAGGCAAAAGAAATTCAGGGAATATTAGCCGAAGGAGGCTATTTGAAAGCTCAGAAGTGAAAATATTTCAATTTGTTCTGTTAGTCTTAGGACTTTGTTGGGTTGAAAGATATTTCAATAGTTCAGTTGGGAGTTTTTCTGCTTAATTTCGATCGTTAATCCACTTTTGAAAAATAATTTATATGTAAATACACTTTTTTCATGAAATTAAATCATTTTCAAACCGAAAGTTATGCTCAATTTTTATATATTTTTAAAAATGGAAGCAATTTAATACTTCCCGGAAGAAAGACAATTTAATAACATCTCATCAGATATATGTCCGAAATAGTATATTGCTATCGTTCTAGAAATAACGCAACTCTTTTTTTTTCGAGTTCCGGACTGAAACAAATCCCTGGCTGTTTCTCTGACCTTAATTAATTGCTTTATCAGATGCCATTAAGATCCCATTACCTAGTAGAAGCCTCTCGCGTCTTTTTGTGGAGCCTATAAAACTAGGCCAGTGCCGGAAACCCATTACAACGGGATGTGGAAATAATTAAATAAAAATTCATGGAATAAATTATCGCCGATGTCGATGTCCAGTTATTATAAGAAATCGTTCGGAAATATAGGATGGAAATAATGATTTAAACAAGAAAATATATTGAAAAACAGATAAAATCATCTGGAAAAATTATATTTGGGAATGCCTCGCCCAATAATGCAAGCTTCGCATTCAAAACTTTCTATACATGATAACTCTTCATATCTGTTTTCCAGAAACATTCGCCGAACAAAATATCAATCTTCATAAATATACTACCCTTTAAATTGATATCGCTGTTGAATTGTTTAATTTAGAACATTACCCATTCGTTGAATTGCTTTGGAGATTCATTTGGCCCTTAATGCAAATCACTACTTCCTTCGTATAAGAATTAACTAATTCCTCCATGAAGAATATATGGACTCAAAAAGTTGAATGATGAACAAACAATATAGAAACCATCACCAGATCTATAAAATCGCATTTAATAAGATGGTTAGGACATATAAAACGAAAGAAAAATGATAGTGAAGTTAAAGGAAACCAGCCCAGGGGAAGACCAAAAATCCAATGGAAGAGTCAAGTAACAAGTGATCTGAACAAAATGAGAGTTCGTGGATGGTGGAGTAATACCCAGGAAAAGAGAAAAATGGAAAAAAAATAGCGGATAATGCCAAAACATGCAATGAACTTTAGCTTAAAAGAAGAAAATGGTTAGAAAGTGGATTGACTCAACACATTAAACGAGTCAAAGAGCTTTTGATTGATTGGGTACTATTCCTATTAGAATGTACAACCAATTATAAATATGTATTTTTCTCTTAGTTATTTACCCCACTTTTACCCTGGATTAACTTCATCATGATTCTTATCATGTTTGGATTTTAACTTAATCTATTTTCACCTTATAACACTTTCGAATAAGCTTTGAAGTTTCTTAAAGGCCCTTCTCTTATTAGTAACTTGTGATTCTTCCGTATAATCATTTTTTCATTTCAATTTCCAATTTTCTGGAACAAATTTTCCAGAAAAGATCCTCAATTATCCCACGAACTGCGCCAATTAAGATCTATTGTCCCAGAAATAACTTTGGAAATGATATCTTAGTGTTAATCTTGATTCCACGAATTTTAAGATGAGTATCTTTATCCAATCGTCATATCAGTTTCAACCCTACATAAATTAGGGACTATTTCATATTATGACTCGTATAGATTTGAATAATAGTACAGTGATTTGATTATTCAAAACCTGTACTATCTCGCGCTAGCTTATCCTATTTAAGTAAATCGAGCAAACCCCGATTCATCATCTTAGAGAAAAAAACACGTGTTTGGTGGTGTTATGAGTGCGATAATGGAACAAGGTAATGACGTGTGAGGAAACTTTCAGAGAGGGTAATTTTTTACGGGAGCAAGTTAAGACGCGGTAAGAAATATGCGGGAATGGCAGTTACTTTCGCATGAATTGTTCTATGACAAATGCTGAGAAATTACGCTTTTTTGATAAAGTATATTTTTTGAACTTTTGGCCGGTAATAGTGAGTTTTTGTTGGAGGAGTTTATGAATGTGAGAAAATGGTCAATTTATTATGGATAACTATTAGTTTTAGTTGAAGTTAGTTATTCAATTCTGTAACATTGATATTGAGCGATGATGATTGATCATTCAACCTGATATTGATTCTATCTTTGTTCCAAACTAATTCAACTTAGATAAAAATATAAAATGATGAAACTTATAGATGGACACCAGGAAGAGGAATATAATGAGAATGATGACAACAAAATTGATGAAATAAATAAAATTAGTGAAAATATTCACGTAGTACGGTGAAAATGCTAATAACAATATAACAAAGTGAAGGTAATAAAGAGAACAAGTTAAATACCAGCACAAACAAATAATGGAAAAGAAATAAATAAAAGGAATATAAAAAATTGAATAAAGAAAATAAGAAAAGAAAACTACAAACTAGACATCGTGGCGAACCAGATGGAAAATTGAAGGTAAAATATATAATGAGAGATTCAAGTTATACTATTCGGAAGAAAAGAAGTAAGATAGAAATGATCAATATAAACCCAAGAATTGAAATTATGAAATTGAGGACAATAAGCAAGAGGTTATCTTATTTTAGGTTAGAAAATAAAAGAAGCGATTATGTCAATAGAAAGTGCGAAGGCAACGCCAACGACGAAGATAAAAGAGAGTTCTATACAAAAATCGAACACATCAGTGGAAACATTCTAAGGAATAACGTGCTTATGATAATCAGAGGATTTTACACGAAAAAGCAACTCTACTGATCCCAAGAAAAAAGTTGTAAATAATGCATGATGATAGAGCATTTCGAGTGGTTATTGTGGACACTGACTATATATTAAAGGCATTAAAATTAAACATGACAGAGACTGAAGATAGAGAAACTGATATAGTAGGAGGATGGAGAAAGCTTTGAAAAATAGTTGTAGAAAATGCGTAAGAAATTTTACGTAGAAAAGAAAATAAAAGAATAAAAGAACGGTTGGACGATGAAAGGAAGGAAATAACTAAAGATACAAAGAAATGGTAAAAATGAACAGAATATATACAGGAAAGAGAGAAAGTGAACTGTATACATTATATTGAAAAAATAAGCTACAAACCAACGCCAAATATAACCAAAGAAATTTCTAGAAAAATAAAGATGAATAGATGAATATGAGGAAGAAGTTATATCCCAATAGACGAAGAGAATAGATACATGCATAGGGTTCGCAGGACCTGATGAAATTAACGATGAATATATGCAGATTGTTCTGGGACTAGAAGTTGCGACATCACAACTAAGTATATTTCATAAAATATACATTCCAGCATTATGAATTTTCAATGGATGATTAAGTATGTCCATCGAGTGTGTTTGACGAAATAAATAATTCTTCACTACTATCTAAAGGCCAAGGAAGGGTTACCAAGGAAGGGTTATGCCCAATGGTTAACAATCCATAACTTTAACAAGGATAACCTTTACAATATAAAAATAGCAAAAATCAATTTTTCAATCGATTTCTTAACAAAAAGGTTTAACTCGATAAAATTTATGGTTAAGGAGATATGTAGATTTTTAGATCGTTGTTCATGCCAAGGAAACCGTTCGCCATAAAGAGACATTCTAAAGAAAATGATCATAAATTGTAATTAATTATTGAAAATATTTACAGGAGGTATTAAAACACAATATTGAAACACAATCAAATAAGTCAGTCATAAGGAAAAACTTGGAAGAGATAAATTATTTAGTGGCAGTTTGCTGTCAATCTTTTCAAAACCTGTCATTAGTAATTATCGTTCAAAGTTTCAATATTGTAGAATTTACCTTTAATGCTTTTGATGTATGGTTAGGCTTCTGGTCTGAACAAAATATTTAGGTGGATGTTATTTCGTTTGATTTATATTAAATTTATTATTAATTCTAACAATTGCTTTGAGAACGGTGGTTTTTTAAATTCGTTTGCAGCTTATATCTAATTATTCATCAACAAAACTCTCTCGGGGTTTTGTAATCTCTTTGGATCACAGATGGTTTAGAAAATAATTTTATATTTGTACGAGAGACAGTTTGATTGAAAAAGTTTGATTACGAATTTTCAACTAAATACCCTCAAAGTAATAAAATTTACAAAACGGAAATTAAAGTGAAGAAAAAACCCACGTATGATATAATTACGAATAGTAGAATTCGATATTATGAAGAAAAATTGTATGTTAACGATATATAGCAGAATCTAATATAAATGGAGCAAATCACTATTGATTTGATTGATTGGAGTAGAAATTAATTTTCGTTTCCTCAGCATATAATTCACGACGTCATATTTTTACATTTTATTATAGAGCTGATACAAGTATTGTTAGTTTCTGCTATGTTTCTCATATCATCTGTTGAAATTTCAAATAAACCATACAAAGAGAGATAGATTAGTTTCAATAATCATTAAATTGTGCTTACGTGAGAAAGCAATTGAAGATACCAAATATATTTGAGTAATTGAAACCCTCAAGCTGTAAGTAATGTTTTCAAAAGTGCAACACCTACAGAAATTGTTAATTAAATCTGTGCAAAATTGCAAACCTGAAGAATAAACGGAATCAAATAGCCAAAAGAATAGAGAAAAACAATTCAAAAAAAAAACAATAAGCAAAGAATATGAAATAAAAGAGGCCATATGAACATGGATGATGCTGAACGTCCTGTAATTTACGTCAACTACTACAGAAATGATCAATAAAATCTGCGCCTTTGTACTCAGCAATCGTTGGATAAAAGTACGTGAGAGAAAGTGAAGTAAAACTTGTCATATAAAAGAGTTATCGGCAAAGTGGGTACCGTGAGTGTTGATCAATACTTCACTTGCACCAACAACTGAAACAAATACAGAACACACTGTTTACACCACCACTACACACCACCACTCACAATCACACTGTCTAACGCGAGTTTCGATAACCAAGTTATCGTCTTCAGATACAGAAGGTACACTACATCAACACTCACAATTACACTGTCTGACGCGAGTTTCGATAACCAAGTTATCGTCTTCAGATACTGAAGGTAAACACTTTACACCACAACTACAAACCACTCACAATTACACTATCGGACGGGCATTTCGATAACCAAGTTATCGTCTTCAGATACTGAAGGTATACTACATCAACAATCACAATTACACTGTCTAACGCGAGTTTCGATAACCAAGTTATCGTCTTCAGATACAGAAGGTACACTACATCAACACTCACAATTACACTGTCTGACGCGAGTTTCGATAACCAAGTTATCGTCTTCAGATACTGAAGGTAAACACTTTACACCACAACTACAAACCACTCACAATTACACTATCGGACGGGCATTTCGATAACCAAGTTATCGTCTTCAGATACTGAAGGTATACTACATCAACAATCACAATTACACTGTCTAACGCGAGTTTCGATAACCAAGTTATCGTCTTCAGAGATTGGAGGTAAACAGTTTTTCCTTCAGCCTCTGAAGACGATAAGGTAATTGAGAGTGTTGGTGTAGTGGTGGTATAAAAAGTGTGTTCAGTATGAATATATGATACAAGAGAATTTTTATGTCGATATGTCACAGTGAGTCAGACTTGGATAGACATTACACCCTAGAAATCAAAGTACATGTGTCAGAATGTATAAGGTGTATTTTTTTTTCACTAAATTAGGGTAAACGATGGTGAACGATAATTGGTCATTCAAATACTGATTTTCCAACACGTTTTTACATTTTTATGCCACCGTATTCACCTGATCTTACTCGCTCCGATTATTTTCTGCTGGTAAACTTAAACAAACGGTTTGGTATAAGAGATTCAAGACAAATGAAGAGTACATGGTAGAGACAGTCGCGTATTTTGCGGAAATAAAAATCATATTATTTCCAATAGAAATAACACTTTCAATGCTAGTAATTCCGTTTAAGCGGTGTAAAAATTTATTAAAAATTATTTCATTTGAAAATTGTTCAATATATGAGTGCAATTTTTGTACTACAAGGAAGTAAATAAGTTAAATAACGTTTAAAAACAAAATGTGATAACTTATTTAATCTACGTTTATATGCAAATGATTTCACGTTCGAAATTTGTTCGTACTCGTTCGATTTCACTCTTCCTAAAAATATATAATGTGAGTCATCTTACGTTCTATTTGTGATCATAAGTTTTGTAGTATTTTGTATTTAAGAGGTGACGGAACTCAACTTTTCTACTACAAATATCATCGTAAACGACATTATTGTTTTTATTTGGCATCATTCCAAATAGTTGTTTACCAATGAATATTAGCATTCGAATTTTTTATACGAGACAACAGAATTCCTCTACATAAAAGTCACTTATCAATATGATAATCTAATCTAAAAATAAGTATATAATCATATATTAATTCCAGCAACGAATTTACAACAATTGAATGATCATGATGAACGAAACGTAAAAAATAAAATTAGAGGAGCAGATAGAGCAGACAAAATGAAACAAGCAGATAGAATAAAATGATAAAATTGAACATGATGAAATAAGAAAATAAAACGTGTGAATAGTATAAGTAGAGTGGACAGAATGGAGGGAACAATTAGAATAAGGCCATATGAACAAGGATGATGTTGAACGTCCAGAGCCGTCATTTAATTCAACTATTACAGAATTGGTTAAGAAAATCTGCGTCCTTGTACTTAATTAATAGTTTCAGTAGAAATTAGTTGTAATACTTGATATATGGAGATAATGATTCATTCTTCTATATCCACCGCTTTATTGTTTATACTCTTATTGAGTGAATTATAAATTTCTACAACTTGACATTTTGTAAACTGCGTTTTCAACTATCGGACTATCGAAGGTATTTTACATTAGAAACCGTGTTTGGATATGTCACATGAAACTTAGGGGTAGGAAATAGTGATAATAACAATGATGATAAAATTGATAAAATTAATGAAAATAGTGACAACAATAACAATATTTAAATATTGGTGATAATGAGGGTTATGAACCAAATACCAGCAGAAACAAAATTATTATAGAAAACAAAGAAATAAAAGGAATATAAATGACTGATGACACAAAGGAAATATAGATTAAGGAGATGGAATGAACAAACTTTACTAAAAATAAGGAAGGTGCTGGAAATAGTAAAATAAGTGAGAATTGAAAACTAGACATCGTGTCAAACCAGATAGGACATTGACTTTACCAAAAATCGTATTAAACTTTGTAAAATTAAGTTGATTTAATCAAAAATACTATTATTAAATATCAAAAATAAAGTATCCTATTTCAAATAAAATTGTAAAAGTTCATCAATTCATGGGACTTTATTTAATATGTCACAATATTTGTATTTAATTATGTTTATCATCAAAATCGTGAAAGTATGTCATAATGATTTTAATGAAAAAAATCCATTTAAGAACAAACTAACAGATTAAGCTGATAAAGTGTGATAAGCAAAAAGAACAGAATAAACAGGGAATAAAACAAAACATAAAGTGCACGAAATAAACGGAATAACTTGAGCATACAGAATAAACAGAACAGATGAATACAGTCAACATTAATTTTGGAAGAAAAATTATATAATAAGAATTCTATTATATACCCAAAAAGCTTTTTGATTCATCGAGCTATTTTGATTCTCTTCGATTATTTTCTCTTTGTATCGCTCGCGCTGTAGTGGGAGGACATACACACAATGAGTTGATGCTTCACGTAAAAAACTTCCTCTTAAGAATCAACACATTCCCAACCTTGCGGAGGAAAAGTTTTCACTATATCACCGTTTATCGAATAAAAAATACCCCATTAAGTCTCTTTCTTACTCATTAAGATGATTTAATTTGTTTTTTCGTAGGTTTTCCCTCCAATATTTTCAAACTGTTTATATTGTTTTCGTTGATTATTCCTTTTAATATTTTGAGGAACCTCTACAGAGAATTGTGAAAAATTTATTAAATTATATAAATATACGAAGTCTGTTAGAAAGACAGATAGATGAATAGACCGTGTATGTATGTAGAATAACCTAAATATAGAAAAAAGTTACTGAAAGACCTAAAAACAAATTGAGAAGATTATTTTATTTGATTCTAATTACAGAATAATCAACAAAAGCTGCTACCTCATTCGATACTAATTCATTTAATATAGCTCGATAAGAGAATTACTGTTTTGAGCATCTGTCGCCGGCTGTTGAGGAATTCTAAGCGGTTGAGGATTAACAAAAAAAAAATGCACACAAACTACACTGCAACATATGTACACAGTCTATGTATAACCAACTCACGTTCAATCCGCATGAATTAAGAATTTGAAAACGTTTTTATACGTAAATGATTCGAACGTGTTTTTATTCGTGAGGATAGGAACCTATTCATATAGAAGTACATGGATGATTCAACTGACAACCGTTATTTCAATTCTAAACGAAATAGGAATTTAGAAAAATAATTATTACATGTTTGACAACAAAATTCAGTGATTTATTATTATTATTCCACAAATATACTTATGATACTAGACTAGAACATTAAAAAAAAAACGTTTCTAATTTTGCTTCTATTATGCTTATGCACTACTCAGCTTAGAGCCGGTATTATTTATCTATCCCGGATACAAAGTATCAAAAGGATATTGCTTTGTATAATTGGGCATGGTAGATAGGGAATTCATTGCAAGGCAGAACCACAAGCTTTTGTCTACAATTTTTTGACAATAAAGCATTTCTCTCTCACAACGGACTCATGGAGTCGCTCGGGTATGTCGTCAGTACTGAGGGAGTTTGGATCGATTTGAAGATTTAGAATCGTTAGATATCCCTTCATCGTTGTTGAAAGGAAGCTTACAATAGTTGGGTGAACTTTGTAAATCTGCAAGACAGGAATGAAGTACACTATCAAACTCATAGTGTCCATGATAAATTGTTCTTTGTACCCTTGATGATCTCTTCTGCAACGTTTCTGTTTCTCTGCTAAAATGTTATTTTCCTCGACGTGCTTATAACAGTAAGTCTGTAAGTATCTTATATGAAGTAGGTAGGCACGTGATAGGTCTGTACTGAGTGAGGTCATCCGTCTGGGAGCTCTTTGGAAGCAAATGAATGGAACCCAGTGCTAAAAACGTTGGAATATCTTCTGGGTTCTGTAGGAGGTGATAAAATTGCTTCGCCAATTTTGGATATTGTCAACTCCCGGTGTAGCAACTTTTATTAGTATTTTGGATTACGTTAGTGATTTCTTTCAGTGTGAAATGATCAAACTGTATCGGAACAATATTTAATCGCATCTCTTCGGCTGCTACCCAATACTTTTCTAATGTCTGTTTTGATGGTATAGGTTGATTGGTGTTTTTATGAGGAGTTGCTACAAGTTTTCTGTAAAATACTGTAGCTTCTTCTTTGTACACATAATGTATCTTGATAAACTTTTCTCCTTCGCTATCAGCTTCTGCTGAAGCAGATCAATATACTCACGCAAATGTTGTTGATGTTCTAGATGCTGTGTGTGAGTACCTATTTTCTTGAATATTTTTCTGATGTGGTTTCTCAAGCTTTTAGAGAATTGTGCACAATTCTTGTACTCCGTTAGGCGTCCTAGTTCACTCCTAATGGTATCAATGGAATGTTCCAGGCGGCGTTGCCACCAGGGTTTGTCATATATATTTGCTGATTATGTAGACGAAGTACTGCAACAGCTCCACAATAAATAAGTGAATGAAGCCGCTCGAGCTTATTGTACTGAACGCAGAGGCCTCCCATTTTTGTTGGTCTTCAGCTGGTAGTTTTGGACGACGTATAGGGTTTTTGCCCTCAAATTCCGCTAATGCCTTGTGCATTTCGAGTGACACTTGCACTACGACATGATCATCTATTCTTTGAAGATCTAGAAGGACCTCTCCTCGTATTTGCTGCAGGATAGGTGCAGGAAACAAATTGTTTTTCACAATACTCCTTCTCGGGTCAGCTATTCATTAAATCCAGCAATTCTGGGTACCTCTTAACAAAATCAAGATGAATAGCATATCGGTAGGTGGTCAAATCTGTCTCCATATTGGTTGCTCTGTATTCAACTCACTGGTCCATTTCATGCGCTTCCTAGGCAATCCGGCTTTCGTAGACACATTGACTTGCGTCGCCGTAGAAACAGCAAGAGCTGGTGGAGGAGAGTTAGTGATGTGTTCCTCTATTGTGTTGATTATCGCAGTAGCCCTACTCAGCGCCACGCTGCGATGCCGCTGGCCGAGGGAGTCTGTAGCTTATTTTTCGAACAGAATCCACTACCCAAATCCTGAACGAGACAAGAGGTTATGGTGCTACAATGCCCATTCACCCGTTTACTCCGTAAATTATACATTATGTTTGTTTTCCATTTTAACCCTTCTGCCAGGGGAAAGAGAAGATATGAAAATTGAAAATTGAAAAGGTAGCCACGGGAAGCCAAACAGAGAGAATGAAGATGTGATCCCACATAAAGGCTGGTTGAAGAGACCAGTGAAACAAAGTAAGAGTACGAGGGGGGTAATCTACGAAGAGATCCCGCTCACCCACTCGGGGTTTACCCACAAGATATTGCGCTATTTGTTGTGCTGAAAGAGAGTCGTAATTATGTTTGCCTACGAAGAATCGAAATCCGAATACTAAGAAATATAATTTACGCTTCGAGGTACGTCCGAAATGAAGATCTGCAACTACAACTCCGCATAAAAAGAGTAAAAGAGAAGATAAAGTAGATTGCTAAAGATCACGAAGAACGACTTCATACCACATCTTCTTCTTCAGGTGCTATCTCCATTTAATGAAAGTTGGCGACAATTTTGACTTATTTCTATTCTGAGTGGTGCGAATTAAATATGATGTGTTCATACCAATCCAATCGCATATGTTTTTAAGCCAAGAATGTTGTGTGCGACCAGGTCCACGTTTTCCTTTCCATTTTTCCTTCTATTATTAATTTAAGTACATCATACTTGTTATTACGATATATGTCGTTCAGGTAAGCGGCCTTTCTTCTCTTTATTGTTGTAAATTCGTTCATCTCGTGCCTCTTGTGACTGTGCTTGACATAACTGCGCCGTGCTCACACGCACATCTGCGTTGACTCTAGGTCTTGCTGGCATTGTTGACTGTACATTGAATATATAAATACATGATATTGAAATATTTCTTGGTGAAAAACAGTGACTTTATATTGTATTCGTTTGTTTATTATTTGATTAACCTTTCACAATAATAAAACACGTACATTTATTAAACAGGTACACGTTTCTGGTTTGATTTGAAACTATTTTCAAGAAATGTTAAGTACAATATGTACAGGTACGATAATGGCCGTTGTTAGCGGGAGCTCACAACACGTGTTTATTTACGTGAGAGTAAAAACTGACTTTTCAGTAATTAATAAATAATTATTGCACTTGAACTTAATGATAAATTTACGATGGGAGGAAAATTAACATGAGAGTTGCATAAAAGATTGGAACTAGGACGTATAACAGTCACTGCTACGATCGATTCAAAAATGAAATTGAAATTGCAAATAAGAATTTATCGTACTATAATTATTATATTAGATTCGATAAAAATCGCCATGGAAAAATAGGGGTCGATCGTAGAAGGGTGAAAAATTGAGAGTAATATGAATGAAGAAAGTCATGACAAAAAACAAATAAAAATATTGTTAAAAAAATTATAATTAACAAATAAAAAATAGGAGTTGATCGTAGAGGGTTAAAAATTTAGAATTATATGTATTTTTTAATGCTGTGTCATGAACAAATTTTATTTAAAAAATAAAAAAAAATAGGGGTGGAGTAGTCTCAACATTTAGGGGGATAAAGAATAGATGTTGTTCGATTCCCAGACCCAACCGATATGCACACAAAATGTCATGAGAATCTGTCAAGCCGTCTCGGAGGAATTCAATTACAAACACCCCGACACAAGAATTTTATATATTAGAAGATTAGTCCCCATGGGTTTTCATGAGTTTTAAAAATCATTTGTTATTAATATATTAATATATTAAAATATTTAAACTATTTATAATAACGAAAATATTCCTAGTTCTTGCCATTTGTGAACCGGGGATCATACAATCACTGGTGGGACGTAAAAAATTACGTTTTCTACGTGTAGAAAATTACGTTTACGACGTGAGCAATTTTCTACATTTACAACATCGTTCAATTTTTTTCCTGTTTCACTAATCATACTGAATTTCCAAGACTCTAAAAAAACATTTTTTACATTTTTAGTATATGTCACTTTATTTTTCCATCCGTTAATCAACAATATACCTCCGACGAGATAATCATTTTTTATCTGCTTTTTGTACTTATTAAAACAGTTGTTCAGAATAGGCCCAGCTACAGTTTTTCTACAGGCACATTGTAATGCGGATTCAAATCCCTAAAATACTCTGACTCAAATATAACAAAAGGTATGTTGCAACCAAAAAAAATTTTTCCCAAAACTGAGTCAAGTTCTTTTTTGGAGTTTACTCCTTAAGAATCGATTTGCGTATATAAGGGGCCCGGTATGAGAAAAACGTGAGGGGTAAAATCTATCTATGAATGACCTCGTTACGTTTTTGGTGCGCATCCTATGATGCGCAACTTTCTAATTTGTCAGTGTCAACATACTTATATTGCTGTCATTGTGAAGTTTTATTATCATTGTGTTCCGTTAAAGTGAACTGAAAGTATTTTCAAATAACTATGACAGAAAGAGGTGTAGATGATATTGCCGGAACATCTAACAAACACGTGGTTGCAAGGTACGTTATAATTCATGTATTATATGTATGAGCATGTGCAATTTGTATTTATTAAATATTTTAATAATTATCGATGTAGTTCATATAAATATATATTTGAAAACAACACATAAAATTAGATAATCAACCCAATATGAATTATCGAGCGCATCCACATAAAACAGAAAATTTCTAACCTAACCAAAAATTAATTTTTTTGTCGATGTCTTTAAATTCTTCCACGTTAATAAATAATTTTTAAATATTAACAACTGTAGTCAATAATTCGATAATATTATCAGAAAAATCGACAATATTTTTTCATTATAATAATGTTTTTATATAAATCTTTCGAAAAGTTATTTTTTAGCTTATTTAAATAATTTTCATGTACTATTTATTATTGCATGTAAAAGATTTAGTGACATAATTATCTTTTTATAACCATTTTTGTTAATTATTAAGATAATATTATATTTTAAATAAAAAATTAATTATAATAATTTAAAAAAATAAATAAATAAAATTTATCAATTTTCTTAAAGTCGGTTTAAATTTTTATAATTATACATTTATAAATTTTCTAATTTTTTTCTAAATTTTTTTGACTGGGAAAAAATCTAAACCTCCAAAAACTCCAGCCGGGAGACAGCGAGCTTACAGATTAAAAAAAAATTAATGAAGGAAGCCCAAAATATCCTGGCAATCAACCAAACTTTTTTAAGTTAAATAAACTCTTTTTGCGTCTGGTTAGACTATCGAATTTAAGGACTAAACTCCAGTTGTGCGTCGGAGCTAAAGCACACACACACACAATTTTCTTGTTGAAATTGATAGGAACATTTGCAAATCTGAAAATAAATCGAAGGGTTAATACATGTACAAATTTTTATTATGGGTAAATTTCAGATGAACATTTTATTATTTATTTACCTTGTTATTTCACCCATGGCTCAATTGTATTTACAATTAACATAAATGTATTCAATCAAAAATCGTATTTCCAATACAATATACACAATATGGTGTAGAAAAGTCAGTTTTTTACCCTTTTTTTGTTTTTCTACATTTCACACGTACAATAAGTTGTAATATAAAATGATTTGGTTTTCCTACTATTAACTACAATGTAGCTATTTCAGTCGGTCTCACTTTCGCACCGCTACGTGCCCGGTCCATTTATTTATCGAGTTCGATGGTGAAATGTAATGGTTGAAATACAGTTCAATAGTTAACAGCCACAAAAGTGAAATGCGCATAAATGTCAATTTCTTAAGTTAACCATTGGGAATAGTTAGGATAGTAAACTACTCAGTAAAACTCTATCTTTATACTAGCTAGTAATTGAGGCCTAATACTATTTCCTCCAGTCGAGGACTTTAAGGTTACAAAGTGTGTGAATGAAAACATTGAAATTGTACTTTTTTGTAACTGATGCTCGTACTAATAGCTAAACAAAGCAAAAAATTAGTAAAACTAGCGCACAAGGTCAAAAAATTCGCAACCCCAGAAAATTGTCAGAAATGTAAGCTGCTTGAATTACCGATTATATGCCTGTTCAACTCATTGCGGAACATATTTCATAACATGTCTACTGAAGATAATTAAATTTTCTGAGCCCGCAGAATGAAGTTCCAACATATACTCAACTCGACTTAGGAAAAAAAATGTTTACGCTTGGAAAATCAGCTGACACTTGCTTTTCACGTTTAATTAAACTTAGGAAGCTTTCCATATATTGTTAATTTCCATACAAGCACGTACCGCAATTAAAAGTTTATTAAATTCGATACGGCTTGAGTATGAGAATCTATAGGATACCGTATTAATTTACAAACTAAGCCGTTTACCTGTCTTTTGATCTATTCAGTTTCTTCAACAGTTTGTGTGCGTAGTTTATCGATTTTGAAACAATTATTTCAGTAATAGATTTCTAAATATAGGGTGTCGTGAGTAAATGAACGATTTTGATCCTTAGAATCGCTGTAATATTTCCGGAACCGATGTTTAGTTATCGCGTATCACAGTAAGATGTGTTTCAACATGAAGAAGTCACTGTAGCGTGAAAATTGAGAAAATCTTTGAGACATAAAGTGACAATTTGTGAAAATGTGTAATGGAAGTAATTTAAAAACGACTGAGATCTGTTGTTGCAAAAACTCGCATTGCCAAATGTTCCTCGCTACTCAAACAAAAACTTTCTACATAATTTAGAACCAATCCGTTACCAATTGAATTAGCTTTAAATGGGCCCTTAATGTTGAGATTGTGAAGTTAAGTAAAATCGATTCTAAAAGGCTGTTCACAATATAATTGCTTTATATCAACTTTTATGTGACCTTATGTGATCGATTTCTGTGTCTGCCTTCGTCATCTTTCTTAGCACTTCCGTAATCTTTGTATCGTTTGTATACTTCGTATTCTACGTGATAAAAAAACTTCGTAGCATACTTGCGTATCCAAAATATTTTAGTCCTCATCTTCGAAGTTGTATCGCATTCTAGAGGCATATAAATCATCGTTAAATCGTGACACTTCATTCTCAGTACATTCAGCCTTCGCTTTTTCACAAGCGAGGTGAGAACTCTTTCCATCCAATATCTCCAATTGGTTGATTGTGATACCCAAGTGTTTTCGTTCTTCCATTGATATTTTTCAGAATCGGTTAGATCGACAATCTGGACCAATATCTTGACGACTCTAATAAGTCGATGGTTCAAACGATTTTACATTGATGTCAACGCAGTGTAAGAGAGATTACATAAGGAAGATGGAGGAATTTCTAGTTGAAGCCTGGAGTTTTTTACTTAGAGTTCGACAAGGATCTTTAAGTGCCCTTTGTCCGTTGGTTTCCTATCACATGCAACTCATCCTATTTTGGATTTTTTGCGAATATTTTGTTTGTAAGTTCAAGTTTGTGGTTTCAGGATGCTCCAATCTTGTTGTACCAAAAAATGTCTGGAAAGAAGCTGCAGAATAAAAACAAAAATTCTTTCTAATGTTGGCATCTCGAACTGCTTGTGACAATACAGGAAAGGCAGGTCCATAACCTATAATAGGTCGATAATTTGAACTATTCCACAAAATATGAACAAAAATACCGTTAATTGAAAACAAAAAGAATAATTTGTAAACTGCGTTTGTACAATTCAATCGGTGGTCTTCGAAGGAACAGGACTCATCGTTCTTTCTAGTTACGCACGGCCTTTCTAGACCTATGTAAAAGCCTTCAAAAATAATAAAAAGTGAAAAATAGAAATAGTAAGATGGAAGCTATTGTGAAAGGAGGAGATCATAATATAAATGGAAGGAAAAATAATTTACGGGCGATCTGAGGTCGGGAAGGGAAAGGCGATTAGTTTTTAAGGATATAAAAAACCATTTTTTTCACATAACCTTAAAATTTATGTAAAAAATTCAAAAAACCAAGATTTTCGCTTTTAATTTTTATCTTTTATGAACAAAACATTTTTTCCATGTGTTGAAAACTTATCTTCTTATGTCCCAAATATACTGTAATTCATCTGAATTGAAATATTTATTTTCTCACGTTATTTTGATATAATATCGTAAAACGAAAATTCTCCCATCAAAATATCAGCTTTCTTTAAAAATTCAGTGATATGGAAGAAAAGGCGAAAAAAAAAAAGAAAAAAAAATCGCATCCGAAAATTTCATTATTTCTATTTTTTAGATATTCATTAAAATTTTACACTCCAATTACTTATGTTTATCATGGAATCTTACGTTTTTCGTGTAATGAGAGTGAAAAAATCTAATGAGTAACTAAATATTGTACATATAATGAAAAAAAATTTCGGAAGCGAGTTTTGTTGTCTTATTTTTTGCCTTTTCTGAGAAAATTTACCATGGTGATGGTAATAATAATAATCAGGAGATTTTACAGTATATTTGGGACATAAGAAGGTAACTTTTCACAAAATTTCGTGAAAAAAACTTGGTTTTTTGAATTTTTCACATGAATTTTAAGATTACGTGAAAAAAGTGTGGATACAAAAGTTATAGATCTTTTTAGTATCTACAAATTTGTTATTCGAAGTTTTTCCATAATACTAGTTTTGCCAGAAATTGAGATACACTATTTTTTACCATTAAAAACTCTCCCCCCTTTTCCCTTCTCGGCCTTAGATCGACCGTAAATTATTTTTCTTTTCATAATATTCTCTTCCTTTTCCAATGGGTTTCATTCTACTATTATATTTTTTTTTTTTTTGGTGTCAAGTCAAAAATTATTGATCCTGGTCTATTCTCTATAGTTTGCGAGTGGATATGAACATATGGATACCTTAGAGCATAAATATGTTATGTCCATTTAATAAACAAATTGAAAACAGGTTCCAAATTGATAATTTCAATATTATCACAAATATTACAGACCACAAAATTAATGAATATAAAAATACATTGAACGTTCTTTACTAGAGTTGCGTGTAGTAAAATTTTACTTTTTCCAATTTTCCATAAGTAGTCCATACCGACAAAGCTCATTAGTGCTCTAATGTATCAACATATACTTCAAACGCTGATTCTGTGCTACAGCAATTATTATTTTCTTTTCTGATAGTGGCAAATGATAATATTTAGAAATATAGTTTTTTTTATTGGATTTTCATAGTTTTTCACGGTCGTTATTTAATTGTGATTTGTAAAAAATAGTGAAAACTTATTTTTCCTACGACCACTTATGAAAATGAAAGATTGTACACTCATTTTACCTAAGAAAGTGAAATGCTTCTTTCTCTTATGTCTAATATGATCTCGAACAAGAGGGGATACGGGAATACAATATGAATTTGGCTGGGTGCCGAAAGGCAAAAGGCCAAATTTAAGAAGACTGAAGAGGTAGACAATAGGATTTTTTGAGGTTATATTAGTGTTTACTATAAAAACTGAAAGTTTGTTTTGATATATACATATTAGTGTCTGCAAGATAAATTAAACGTTATTACTAATACTGGGTAATGCATAAAGTAGTTGAATGAAAATTTATTCTCCATAGTGAAGGAAAACATTCTTCAACAGAACAATATACTGGCCACACCTTTAAGTGTTCTTCTGCAAAAATTTTGGTTGATGCTGGAGCAGATCTTGCTGCATACAAACACCATGGAGGTTGGAAATCCTGTACCGTGGTTAAGCAGTACATAGATAACTCTGCAACTAATAGATTATTGACTGCTAATAAAATAATGAATGCCATTAGTAACACAAGCACATTGAATAAAGAAGCTACAAATAGAAACATTGAACAATAGTGTTGAACAAAATGCTGCACAACATACTGACACTGCACAAACCAAAAATATTGCAAGTTTGTGTACTTCATCTATACAGCAACAAGAGGCAATAAACATTTATGTTATGGATACCTCCACTAATGCAACATTATAAAATCCAATGTAATTTAGTAATTGTGATAATAACAACTTTACATTTAATTTTTATAACGCCTCAGAAAAAAATTAAAACAAAATCATTTATAATTATTTAGTTCAAGTTAGGTATCCAATATTGTTACAAAAAATTTATTGTTCTAGAAGGTCTGGCTCTAGAATAACGAAACTGGTTAAAAATACTCCCCTCTCCTCGCCACACACATTTCCATACGTTTTTTCCATTGATCGAAGCAGTGCTAGAAATCTTCTTTGGTTTAGCGGCTTCAGGAGCTCTGCCATTTTTTGCTTTACCGCTTCCATCGACTCAAATCGGGTCTCTTTCAAAGCAGATATTTTTCTAGCATTTCTAACCTTTCAAGGAAATCTGAGAAGACCTGTGGACGCAACAGCTTTTGGACAGGAGTCAGATTTTTTGGCATCAAC
The DNA here is from genome assembly GCF_026230105.1 of Diorhabda sublineata. NCBI lineage: Eukaryota > Metazoa > Arthropoda > Insecta > Coleoptera > Chrysomelidae > Diorhabda > Diorhabda sublineata. The sequence goes on from NC_079482.1 coordinate 4,796,128, forward strand.
TTCGAACAGACTTTTGACGTGTGTAATACGTTGTGTAAAATTTTTCTAACCGTTTCTTTATCGGCGTTTACGGCCTCGGCAATCATCCGGATGCTCATTCGACCATCTACGTGCATAATTTGGTTGATTTTGATCACTGTTTCCGGAGATGAAACAGTCACAAGGCGACATAGGCGCTGGTGATCTTCAGTGCTCTCGCGGCCCTCACTAAAGCGCTTACACCACTCCAAAACAGGCGCACGAGCTCGAGAATTGTTTCCATATGCCTCTTGCAACAATTTATAGGACTGAGTCGGAGTTTTTTCAATTTAACGAGAAATTTGAGATTGATGCTTTGCTCCTCTTTTTCGTCACAAAAGGTTTTCGGCACGAGAAAAAAACACGTTCTTTTCAAACCGCTACTGCACGAAAACTATAATAGAAACGGAAACGGGTTTTGGGACGTGCATATACAAGATATCTAGATACCCAACGCATTACTCGCTTTGCACCCCACCCGTCTATTGCACCCTCTAGGCGCGAAGTCTCGATATTTAATAGCCAGACCTCGTATTGGTTCTTTTTCTGTTTTTTAGCTATAAAATATTTCATAATCATTCTCTTTGTTTTTGTCGTCTCTACTATTACAAAATTAAAACTATTTAGTAGGATTTTCCATCTTTTTACCACATATGTTTATATATTTTTCAATAAATGTTTAATTGACTTTCTTATTTAAAAATACGTTTTTTGAAGAATTTTTACGTGGTCGTAGGATGAATAGTGTACAGAAATCGTTGGAAAGTGTATTTCGCACTCGTTACGTTTCAGTACACGCCGCTACAGACAATAAACACATGTGTGTATAATCATCTTCGATTTATCTTTCCTTCAAAAGTTTGTTAGTTACTTGGTCTTACTTGGTCTTAAAAATAAGTTTCTATTACCTCTAAGTAATTTTATCCTAATTTGAATGTATTTGTCTAGTAATGTTGCAATAGTCCAGTCCTCACAGATATCGAGAATGATTCCATAGAGAATAGAATCAATAAAGAAATTTAATGCGTATTGAACTTTTTGTTCTTCTGTTTATAGAAGAAGAATGCCCTCCATAATATCCACTACATTACATGTCTTTTTGTCAATAAAAATACCCTTTCATATAATTTATAATAATTTGAAACTTAAGTATAGATAATTGAAAAAATTAATCTTGTTTTGTCGTCTTCTTTTCGGCCTTCCAACATTGTTCAAGTATTGTTCATTATTCCTTCAGAACATATTGAAAATTTTAATATGGAAACTCTCGACAAAGTCGCAAGAGCCATATTCTAGATTAATAAATTCTAAGAAGGAATTTGATAATGAAATACTGAAAGGCAAAAGCGAAGTGCTACAACTGAACATCGTGATTTTGAACAGAACTCCGGTCTGCAGATATTTTGAGATGATTTACAGTAAGATGTGTGGGCCGTTCCTTGATATTTAAAATAAATGGTAATAAAAACATTCCCAACTTTTGTTTTGAAACGATATTCCTTGAGTACCGTGTAAATTGAAATTTGAATTGATTGATTACTGAGAAATGCTAATTTATTTATAATTGCGGCACAATCATCAATTATTCAATCAATAAAAAGTACATGGAATGAGTGGGTATTTTTTTTCGTATAAACGACATCATAGTCTACTTGCTCTAATTAAAAAAACATTAACGTATTTAATATTTGATTACAAGTGGTCATCCCATTTGTTATAAATGACTAATGGATTTAATGCCAATTTCTTCATAATAATATTTTCAATTTCTTGTAAGAGATTATACGCGATTATAACCACACTACTGAATGATACAATTTCCAAAAATTTGATTTTCAATAATTCATAGTCATAGATAGATCAAAATTATTTTTTCTCCACACTATAATTAACTTATTTTATTAGTTTGTTTGGAAGGAATAAAAAACAAAAGAGGGCAAAATCTAGAAGATTCTGAGCAGTGAGAAAAAACTACATTTGATTAGGGAGATTCTCAGGAAACTTTGTGAAACAAAATTATGAATAAGTAATGAAAATTGCATTTCGTAGGGTGAAAATACACGCTTCTCCAATGGTTGAAAATAATGCAGGCAATCAGCTTAATTTTCCTACCCTGGGGTTTTTGAGATCTTTAAACACGAAATCCACTACAGGTACCTAGATCTCAGGGTGGAGATATCTACGTCGTCTACTGGAGTCCCATGGAAATTCGTTATAAAATTCGCCAAACATATATATCCTGAAGGTTTTCGAGGTCGATGAACACGAACCTCACGACGGCGATGAACTGTGAGGTATATTGTTTCAATAAGTTTTAAAATATTTTATTTACAAGTGCAATGTGACTTAAATCTCATTGATTGAGTCAAATAAGTGGCGAATCAAATTTAATCACTTCGTACAAACACGTGCATTTATTTGGATCTTAGGGTGATATGCAGAAAATACATTTTCACTAAAAGCAGCAATCAATTTTAAGGGATTTTGAAGTAACGGAATGTGCAATATATAAGCTTGAAACGCTATGGGACACTCTATATTGTACCATACTTTATTTAAAATATGAAGAAAGTAATTTTTCTTATCAACTAACGGTTTGCTATGATTTTCACAACATTTCAGTGCTAAATTGAATGCATGATTCTATTTTAAATTTGATTGACCTCTGATATGTGAATCGGGCAAAATGCCAATCTGGCGTAGCGCCTATGGCGTCGTTACGCTCCATTACAAACGATAATAGAGCCGAATGGACCTTTTCCTTTACAGAACTTCGATTAGAATGATTGAAATCGAGCCACAGATAATGCATGTTGTCGAAATAGGAAATATCCTTCATAAATTATCAGTGATATAACTTACAAGAGAGAAAATTTGAATTATTTAGTTATATTAGATCAAATAAAAGATGTTCCAATTGATAATAAGATTTTCAAGAGGTAGATGAATGATATACTATGTTTAACTATTCAAGATATGATCATAAAACATGGTGAAAGTACAATCGGGAAAAATAATTGCATCGAGATTCCTCTGAATACTGTTTCTAACTAGCACATTGAATTTATGAGGAAGATGGCTTCGGTTCTGGCTTACTTAATGTCAGAAAAAGTGTCAAAATGCTACCCTTCTAGTATATTTTCTTACTCTTTAGAGCCAAAAGTGGTGTGGCATTAAATCCGGTAAATAAAGTGGCTGTAAAGAGTTTAGGAGACCAAAAACTATCTTCTTGTGGCATGATGAGTTACGATAAGTTTCTGTTGTGCTTGTACTACTACAATTTTGGTATGATGAATATTTTTTTTTTCATAATATATAAATGAATATGTATTTCACTGTTTCCCCTTAATTTTCAATATGTCATGAAGATTTTTTGTAAATGTTGTTGGGTTGATATTACGTTTTTCTTTAAACATTTTGAATATTCCTTTGTTCACGTCTTGTGGCACAGTAGTCACTTCTGATTTATTTATTCTAACATTCGAGTTTTTGAAGAAATTAATTTGTTATCAAGTTCCTACTCCATTCTAAAAATTCAATAAAATCTCGAAATATATTCGAAATCGTCCTCTACCTATCTACACTCAAGTGTTCACATCGAAATAAATTTTAGTGAATTTTTGGTGATATTATTCTTTATATTCGCTGGTAAGTTATTCAAATATCTTCTTAACTTGGTTTTTCTATTATTGTGCTCACAAAGAAAGTAAAATAATATAATTTCTCACTTGTATGTGTACTCAGATAATATTACGTTAAGAAATATGAAAAAACAATCCATTCAGCAGGAAAGTTTAGGGAAAAAAAAGTCCACCAAGACGGAACCAAGCGCCAACAATTAGCAATAGCATACACAAGATTTTTGAGAAATCACAACATATGATTTATTGTAAATAAACCTTTTCGCTACCATTTATAACGAAATTATGAAGTTTTCTAAACCCCAAACGAAAACGTGTACAAAGCGTACGAGGTCTGGCTATTAAATAACGAGACTGGTTACGAAAAAAGGTTTTATTATAAAAATTATTCTACATTCGAATGCTCCCCTTTAATATACTCCCTTCCCCTCGCCACAGACCTTTCCATGGGTTTTTTCCTTTGATCGAAGCAATGCTGGAAGTCTTCTTTGGTGAGTACATTTAGAAGCCGTGCCGTTTTTTGCTTTACCGATTCTATCGACTCAAATCAGGTCCTTTTCGAAGCAGTTATTTTTCTAACCTAAAAATCTAGGCAGACCCGTTGACGTAAGAGCTTTTGGTCAGATTTTCTGGCACCAACTTTTGTCATGTCATTTTTCTAACCGTTTTTTTATCGGCGTTTACAGTTTCGACAATGATCCGGATGCTCATTCGACGATCTGCACCCACAATTAACAGTTTCCGTAGTTGAAACAGCCACAGGGCGACCTGTGCGCTGGTCATCTTTAGTGCTCTCTGCCCTCAATAAAGGGCCACCACTCGGAGTTTCTTCTCAATTTAAGGAGAAATTTGAGATTGATACAAATACTCGTTATTTAATAGTCAGACCTCGTATACCGAGAACCGTAACGCTCTCAAGCAAAAAAAATATTTAAAAACTCACCAGAGAATATAAAGTATAATATAACCACAAATTCACTGAGATTTACTTTGATTTAAACTGCAGTTTAGATACGTAGAGGACGATTTCGAATACATTCCGAGGTTTTATTGAATTTCTCGAATGGAGTGAGAGGATGATAACAAATCAACTTCTTCAAGAGCTTAAATGTTAAAAATAAATGAATCAGAAGTGACTAAACAAAGCATTATTCATAATGTTTGAAGAAAAACGTAACTGGCCGAATGGCATGTTACAAGTTTATCAATTAATTATATCTCAAAATCGATGAACATTTCTAAAGAGATCTTAAAATTAACAGTTTCTCTCAAGTTTCTAATCGTACGTCTCAATTAATCTTTAGAAAACTGTTTTTAATTGTAGAGTACTAGATTTTATTTTAACTTTATTTCATTATAATGGAAAAGTTATTGAAAACCCAGATAAACCGGCTAATCCAATTCTTTACATATTGTCATTAACCTTTACTAAATGTTCTGTCAAGAACAAAACAAAATTAATTATAGAAAATCCATAGGAAATACGAAATATTTTTTGGAAAGGTGAACTGAAAAAAACGTCGATGGAAAGCGGTTGAGGTATGAATTGAATAAAGGTGTACAGGTGAATAACTCGCTAAAAAGTTTCGAAGAAGTTTTATTACTTGTACTAAACGAAAAACGGTACATAAACAGAGTTCGATGTTGTTTTAAGACTGTCATCACGTTTTAGTGCTGTTTTATATTCGAGTTGTTAGTCTTTAAGCACATTACATATTCATTTCGGGTTAAAGATTTCACTAAAAATTTCATTGATGTTGGTTATGAGGTTATAAGACATATTGTATACAACAAGTTTTGACACGAAGGTAAATTGCTACTAGCATCCAATTGTGTCAATTTTAAATTTAGAACCTTCACATTCAAAAAATGTTTAATGGAAAATTGAGTTGACCAGAAGCAAGATATAAATGATGGAATTAATGAATGTATTATCGTCAGTCAAAAGGAAATTTAGAATTAACTTTCTAAGACAAAAATTAACTGTTTACGAATTTTGACAAAGATGCAGTATCCCACAACAGTCTTTTAATAGTGTAACCAAAACTGTAGCTAATACACCTTTAAAAAGTCTGCTCACAATTCAGTCTCCACAGAGGTAAATGTAAAGTCCTGGTATGAAGTATAGATAGTCTTTTGCCTGTCTTTCTAGTCAATATCTTTGCTTAAATAGATGCGAAATACAACTAGTGACTGGTCTTTAACCTAACGGGGTACTCCAAGCTGCCATAACCATGCTATGGACATCAAAGACCATTTATAATGCCGATGCCGCTTGGAAGAAAAAGACACTGTAGACAACATTAGTGATGTGAGTGCACATCAGTCACTCTTGGAAGATTCAAACACATAGACAAGCCTTATAAATTGTCCAGTGATAAATTTCGAATAAGGTGTCTGAATGACTTTTCCTTTGGTAGTTTTAAGTGAAGAATCGCCTATTGTCCTAGCTTTGGATTATGAATCCTACGATAGAATTAAGCCAGTGGTGTAGCTAGGAATTGACTTTGGTGGGGAGGGGACACTGCGGGATGCTGGTATACCTACGTAACTTAGAGGGTCCTGGACCTTTGCTCAGAAATATTTGAAAATTTCAGTTACCTTTCTGATCTCTACACACGGGAAGCCTTAAGAACGAAAACGTAAAGGTTGTCTAAAATTGTTAATCGTCTTATTTGCCATATTTTTCCTACAGTGTGTCCTTCGTTAACCCAAGTCTCGTTCGAATAGAAAATAGTTTTTCCTTTCTCCCGGAGTTTCTTAATCGTCCGAAAATAAGATCTCCAACACACGATTTCTTCGGAATCTTTTAAATATGAATTTTCACGTTGTTTTTCCCTACAAAAATTTAGTTCATGTAGAACCTGCCAAATCTTATTTCTGCTGATTGGTGGCCATCCAATTTTATCAATGGTAGGAATTTTATTTTTTAAGTAAAATGAATGGACTTTCCTGCGGATTGCATATTTGTAATCTTCATCGATGTAAACCTTTGGCCTTCCTGACCGAGACTTAAACATCCACTTGTTTTCTGATACTGATATTTTAATGCACCATATACATTCATGCGTCTTCACTTTATGTATTGGAGTATAGTTTTCAAAGGTCGACATATTGAATATTCACTAAAGTTTTGTAAACGTTTCTATGACAAACACTGCCCTAGAAATGCAGTTGTGTATTGGGAATTTTTTTTTATAGGAGGAAACTGAAACTTGTCAATAATCATTTAAGTGTACCTCATATTGTAATCTTTTATTAGCCTCTTGCAAAATGTATCTAATTATTATTTTTCCCAGAAAACATTTTACAAATCGTTTTCAAATTACAAATCTTGTATAGGTATATAATATAAAGGGCGTGAAATATTTACCTGTCAACATCATTCCTTTCTTAAAAGACCTCAAAGGAATTGTTTTGGCCGATATGTAAACATAGTTGAAAATTTGAACTTGATGCAAGAAATTTCTTAGAAAATTAATGTTGGATTCATTTGCTAAGGATTAATAAAATAAAATAATAAATTGTTCTTAAATGTAATTACGGCTATGGTGGTTGATTTATCACTCTACACTCTTTCCGAATGGAGTATATTGAATACTTTGTGTTGTTGTTGAAGAAAATGCTACGTAATTATGTATAGTTTTCTTAGTCGATATACATATCATTTTTCAGTTGTCCGTAAGAACGTATGTTTATTATTTTAGATTTGATGCTTAGTTGCGTAGGAGCTTCACATTTTCCAGGATATAATGAACCTGTGTACAAGATTTTGCGGCTTTTGTACTTGAACCTACTACTTTTTTTAGTTATAAAGCCATTGGAAAAGATAACCATGGATGAGGTCTCATGAAAACAGTCGTAATTCTTATTATTATAGGAATATTTTGTCAAGTTTTTTCTACCTGGCTACTCGTTAATCGTCGTTGTCACGGCATAGGCCGAATAAGTGAAAAAATAAATATTAGAGATACGAGTTTGTAAACTTTCTCTAAATCTCTTGGAATTGTATAGATATCTGGGTCGATTTTATAGCTCAAGCTTCAAACAAGACAAACTGTGATCGAGAGCGAGAGGAAATCAATTTTAATATCAACTAGAGCTTCCCAGCAGCCTTTGTTAAGCCCCATGACCTGCAACCTCTTAAGGTTACAGATTACAGATGACTGCCATACGCCAAGTTTCAGCTTTCAAAAGTTATAAGACTTTTTCTGCTTATAACTATATCTACTAATTTCAATATATCGAAACTAGAATCGAATCGTTCTACATCACAAATTTATTACTATAAAATATATTTTTAACCACATACTTCGGTGGGACTAGCTTGTCGTTTAAGCTCCCCTTCTAGCTACGCCACTGAATTACGATTATAAGAAAGACTAAAGAACAAAATCCACGATCCCTCAAAACACGGGATTTGGTTTGGTGTGAATCACTAGTATATTTTCAATCTATGGAATAAAATGTTTGAAAACAATATCAGAAATTCGTTGCAATCCAAGAGTTGAGATCTAAAAGATGTATTAAAACACAACTACAGATTCTGATTAAGATTTTTCTGCATCAAGTTTAACAAAGAATTTATGTTATCTCTTTTGTTTTTTCTTCATTGATCCTTGTCCAAGTCGCCCTGGTTACCATCGATAGTAGTAACTGACTCATAAGCATTTTCTCCCCTAGTTCCACTTTTTGTAAACCTTTATGGTTTAGTCTTCTTCCACTGTTTGGCTTTGATGTTATTGGATTTAATGCTGCATAACTATCTCTACAGATTGTTGTTTTTGTGCTTGATTGACACTTTCTACAATCTCACAGCCCTTTCTATTGCGTAAATTTTGGTTTGGAGGACATTACATCTAGCTTTCAGTCTATATGACCTTGTTATAATTTTTGATTATAATTTCAAGTGATTTTTGATCTCTAGTGGTTTATAATTACGTTTTATCACTAATATTCTATTCACTCTATCTCTCATTTTTTTGTTTGTTCTTTATATTTTCTTCTGTCCTGAACGTTTCCTTCGTGTAGATATTTTGAGATAAAATATTTAACTACTTCATCATTCACGGTAGGACTAAATCTTATGAGAACATATTGAATCAATTCGTCCTTAGTCTATATTTTAAGTAACGGATATACGGTGGAAAGGAATTGTTTTCAACTTTCTCGTTACTGAAACCTTTCCACGTCCAATCCAACGTATATTGCCTTCCATTCAATTGAAACAATTATTATTCGTCAATACGTTAGAACATTGAATAGTTAACTTCATGAAGTGAAATCCAATCTACATTTTAGAGTTGCTCAGAAAGTTTTGCTCTAATGGACCTAAGCAACGAAAACAATAAGAGAACTAATTACGTCTCCAACCCGAAATCCGGTTCACACTAGTTACTATTTAACAGCAGTGCCCAAGGATCTCTTCAGTTAGAGTCATTTCGAGAACTCCCAGCCACTTAATACAGCACTTCAGTTCGTAGAATTATCGGAAGTAGTGAGGGGCGATGTAATTTCGAGAAGGTACTAGTTTGAGTTACCGTTTTAATTTTAGAGTTATTAGCATAAGCGATGAAATTAAAATTTAAACCGATAAAAGTTTGTTATTTCTCGACCATCGTAGTATAGAATCTGTCAAATACGAAGTGTGGATTCTTCATCTTCTTTGAAATATAAAAATTTCGCAAAAAGTAGGGAATTTTTTCGTTTTACGTGTCACATAATATAACATTTGTTTCTATGAATAATTGAGGACTCCATAGCAAAACATCCGACCTTTGAAATTGTTTACTAATACTACATAGACACCAGATGAAACACAACGTTCCTTTCTTATCAAGTATTGAGACTAATGAGTAAATTTGTGTTGCTCAAATAGTTAGCTTTGGCAACACAAATTGATTAGATTAGATATAGAGTTTTTCACGATCTAAGAAAGTGACTAGTCTCTAGTTCATATATGAGATGGAATAGAATAGATTCCACACTTATATTTATACACCTGACCCTAACAAGGTCGGATTATATATGGTCCCAACGCTTTTGTCTGCCCATTTCGATCCAGTGTGTTGTAAAGTTCCACCAAACAGCGCAAATGTTTGCCCGGAAACCACCACGGAAACTACTTTTCACTGAAAGAGACTTCTGCTTCAACGATATAACATGCCATTCGGCTCACGTCTTGTGGCACAGTAGTCACTTCGGATTTATTTATTCTAACTTTCGAGTTTTTGAAGAAACCTCGCAATTGATTCGAATTCCTCCTCTACCTATCTACAGTTCAATCAAAAGTAAATTTTTAGGGATCTTATTCTTTATATTCTCTCGTAAGTTTTTCTTTGCTTTTTTAATTGTGCTGACAAAAATTCCAGTTATCTTTCTGGATTTCCTTTTGTTTTAAGCAAATTTTGTATGAGTGACATAGTTTCCATAAGAATTCTATTTATTTGGGAAACAGAACAAATAGTATAGAACAAATTCCGGTTTGGTTATATTTTAAAAAATATAAATTTAGATTTTTTATATACTAGCACATGAGCTCCTTTTGTTCAATTCTGTTCTCGTTTCCTTCCTCATAAATTATATTTTTCACCGCAGTTCTACAGCTGCCAGGTTGAGAATTTCCGCATCAATCACCATACCACAAACTCAACGTCAACTATAACATCTAGGAATCCAGTTGAGAGCTGCAACCATCCCGGATTTTCCATAGATAAGTCCCAGCCTTATTTTTAATATATAGACAAGTCTTAATTGTATCTAATCGTCCAATTTAATATTAATTGCTTACCCCATCTGAGTACCAGTTTAACTGAATCCGACTACCACTTCCTGAGGAAAAGTTTCCTGCCGGGAAGTTAGGGTTACAACAAGTTACAAAGTATAGTTTGGGAAATTTTGATAATAAGATAGCTCCTAAGGAATACTAAAAGACAATGGGGTACTAAAGTGCGTTGATTTCTTTCACGAATACTCAATTCGCCGCGATCTACAGCAGCTATTGTCACGGGAACTGTTACAGGAAACTGATTGAGATTAATTCTTCCATTACAACTTTATGTCGTGCTCTACGTCGTTTGGGATTTATCTATTCAAAAGCAAAGAAGAAAGACAAGTGATAATGGCATCACGGGGCTTGCAAAAACTTATATCTCGAAGAAATATATATAGCAAAAACGATAATCTACTTATTTGAGACTTGGTACGACACCAACGATACAACCAGTAAAGGATGGGTTGATAGGTCAACAAAATGGAGACCAGAATGTCTGTTTTTAGCAGCCAAGAATATTTTAGATTCCAGCCTGGAATATCACTGCGACACAACCACGGTAGTTTTCGAAGATTGGCTTCAAAATGAATTTAAAGCGACTTTACCATCGATTTGTTGATTTTTGATGGGGAATGCACTCTACCATTGTGGCCAAAAGAATAAGATAACAGGTACAAGAAAAGGAAAAAGTGACATACAAAACTTTTTGTGCGAACGTGACATATACTTCCACGAAAGTTGTAATATTCAGGAATTGTTAGAAATAATAGTGCAATCTTGTACAATGTCCTCCAATAAATATCTATAAATTTAGATCTTTTAGAATTTTATGTAGGTTTTGGTAGTAAACAAACTTTCTTAGATTGTGAAAAATACACCTCAAAGAAATAAGAGACTATAAATTATTTTCTTTTAATTTATAATCGATTCTTGAAATAATACGTAGAAAAAATCATGGAATATAACATTCAATACAGGAAAATATCAACTATTGAACCGGTTTGGGTAGTTATTTTTGGGTCTATAAGGAAACTACATCAATCATCATCAAATCTACCAGGAACAATATCTGAAATTTTAGGACATAAATACAAGATTACTAACCTCAAAAATTACCTCAGACTAATATCTATATATGAAATAGAAACATTCAACTAAATTAATTGAGAGATATTTCCAATTCCTTCTAATTTGACAAAAATTTTTCTGTAAAACAAAAATGATGAAATAATTCTACTGTAGTTGCCCTTCTACCCTTCAAGTTAACGTTAGACGAAGCTCTGAAACCACGTGCAAGTGATTCAATGTGAATAAAGATAAATATGCTAGAAAATAATAAAAAAAAAGATAATTTGGAGAGGATGTCTTTGAGGTCTCATCATATCCCTCCTCGAATACAATGCGAAAGCAAAAAATATTCAAGCCCTAGACTTTTTTCCAGAATAGATTTGGAAGCTCCGAGCGTAGTTTATATTATTCTTAACAAAAATTAGAATAATCAATTTGACATATTTGTTATGAATTTTTCAAATATATTTTCGTTCGTAGTTTATTTATTAACAAACATCTTAAGTCGACATTATCGTTAATTCTTCACAGAAGCTCTCTAGAGTTTTCTAGGTATTTTATTCGTGTTTAGGAGCTTCAAAAATATGAGTGGTTTCATAATTTGTTTTGCCTCAGTAAATGACGATTTAGTAAGATCAGATTTTTTCAACAATCGATTTTACCAAATCATCAAAGCGTCCTCTTTTCACTTTATTCGACAAACACCACACCAACTATACGCTAATCGAAGGACACTTTAATAACATACTCCATGAGTACAAAAACTTTGTATGCTAAGAGCTCCTCCAGCCCCATCCACTTTCGTAGCTCATTTATATGCAATATATCGAGCTACACACATCAAACGAACCTAATTACCTCATACTCCAGATCCCTTTAGCTCAATCCAAACTCTTCTAAACATTCACATCACAAATTCCTTAGCAATCAAAATCAAGCAGCAACTGCATTATATACAAGACAACAACGGAAAATAGCATTATGTTGGATCCCCTCACCCATTGGAATAAAAGGGAACGAAGAGGCAGATCTGGTTACTAAGGAAGCTGTAAATAGTGATAGTTCGATATGCGTGAATTTTTTAACTACTGTCGATATCAAATAAATCCTAAAGCGTGAAGTACTCAATGAATGGGAGAACAAATATTCAACGTCCACACACAAACTTCGTGAAGTGAAAGACTCAGTAAAACCATGGTCAATCGCAGAGATGAAGTTTTTCTAACACGTCTTCGTCTAGGCCATACTCGACTAATCCATACATACTTATTTGATGCGAAGTCTGAACCAAAATGTAGCAACTGCAATTGCATATTGACTGTAAAACACATAATCGCAGAATGTCCACATTTTAACTCAGAAAGATCTTCATCAAATCAACCACTCAGATCAATACGTGAAATTTTAGGACCTATATACAATGTAACTTACCTTAAACAGATATCTGTAGATAAAACACTTAATTTTCACGATAAAAAAAAAGTGAATCGCCAATAACTAGTACACGGTTGATGCAAATTCTGTAATAAAAAATGAGTCCTCTTTCACGCTCAAAAAGCTTAAACGAGACAATAATATGGTTGACATTTCACAACAATTAGTTGCTCTGCTATACTCCTAGAGCTCAATATTTATCTGGAAGTATAAGAAGAAGCAATTCTGTTAAGAATGAGGGGTACAGATATTCAGATTTGTTTATAGTAGCGAGAAACATTGCATTCGCAACAGAAGGTGTCAGAAAAACAACTGTTTGTTGTTGGCTTCAATATTAATACCTTGTATATTTTGAATTCAATCTATTTAAGCATAGTATCGATTCATTTTAATAGAAGTCGATAGAATATTTTGTTGTAAATCATTTTAGTAATTGAAACATGTCGTGAAATATTCCATGAATATGGAAATGAAGTTAAATTGAATTGTCAAACTTGATGTATGAAAAGTTATATTTCTCATTTTCAATATTTTCTGCATATTCATACGTTGAATGAAGTGAGAACAAATTGGAAATTAGCAGTAATAATAGTTTCATCTCTAAAATTTCCTGAAAAAAATTGGGGATTCAACGCTGCGGAAATAATTATTTCCACAGTTTCATATTAATGAAAATTGTTATTTATCATATTTTACAAGTTCTTAAACGAAGAACAGTAAATGAATACAGAAAGAATCATATCCTAAATAGAAGAAAATAAAATTATACCTAATTAGACGATTATGGTAAGAACTAAAGCTTTCCAGAAAATTTATTTTCATATAATTGCGGTGACTTCGTAAGATGAAAAATTTTTGGAGATGCGTTACATTTAAATTAAACGCAATCTATCGTCATACGAACAGAGAGATTTAAATGGCGAGTAGTAAGCTAAAATTCAAAATAAAGACGAAGACATCCTTTGAATCAATTGTTCATTTGAATAGATAACAATGAAACTGTGTGGGAAAACAGCTACGAGGATGATTCCAAAAGTACTTGGCTCAACAAAGCAAACACAAAATTTCGGAAAAAAATATATTTATTTTTCTACATGATCTCCCTTCAGCTCCATACACTTTTCCCAACAATGTTCAATGAGTTCGATACATTTTTTATAATAAGAATCGTACAGCTACTCAAAAAAGCCATCACCTCTATTATTTTCCAAGTCTGTGAACAGAAAATAATCCGAGGGTACTGAATCTAACAAATAGGGTGCATGAGGTAGCAATTCAAACTTTAATTAATCAATTTTGGCCGTTGCCATAACGAATGTGTGAGCGGGTGCATTCTCTTGATGGAACCACAATTTTTTCTTATGCAAATGCCGCCGTTTTTGCTTGATTTCTTCGCTCAAACGTTGAAATAAGTTTGCATGATCCTCACCGTTGGCAGTTCTCCATTTTTCAAGATAGTTAATGAAAATTATTGTACGAGCATCCTAAAAAACCAACACCATGACCTTGCCTGTAGATGGAACGGACTTTGACCTCTTTGGAGCTGGTTCTTCCTTTTCAGTCCATTGTTTTATTATTGTTTTGTTTCGGGCGTGGAGTGATGGACTAACGTTTCATCCATGGCTACGAAATGGCCAAATACGCGACAGAAACTGTGATCAAAACCAGCTCTCATCTTGCGCACAACTTTTTTATGTCCAAATTTTCAGTTACTATGCCTTTGTGGAGATTCTTCGGCAATTCTGGAGTCGTCATCTCATTTGGTCGACCACTGCGATGCTGGTTTTGATAACAGTTGATAAAGAAGGAACAGTCTCATTCAGAGTAGAATCTTTTTTAGCTTTTATATTGGTTGAGCCAAGACTTTTCAAATAGAAGAATTGTATCACATAACGATGACCAATTATTACCATGTTTACCAAATTCACTGTAAAAGTTGACTATTGGTGGCTACCAAGCAATTGCTAAATACAGTGGTATTTTTCGTACAATTATCAGGATCCAGAAAATGGCATAAATCAATTATCCAATTTATTTTCATGGAAATTTGTGAGGTGTATAATACAAAAAACAAAACCCATCAATCAGAAAAACGAATAATTTATTGAATATTGAATTGAATATACATACATTTCTGTCAAAGCAGGTTGTTACTGAAGGTTTTCGGGAGTATGAGAAGAAAGAAGAAGTCGAGAAGAGGATGCGAGCTCCTTTGACATGAAGAACTTCCATCAGAATATCTTCTTTTTCTTCTTCTAGTTCTTGGAGATCTGTTGATCTGTTAATTCTGAACAATATGAGGATAATAATTGAGGCAAAGTAGCAGTAGAAGTATCGCAGAAAAATGTTGGTTGGTGGAAAGATTAAAGGAACCATGCGGCTTCCAAATTTTACTTACCAGCCTCTATGATGTAAAGACTACAAGGTGTGATATAGCGCACCAGCTAGGAAGCAGCCAATGAGAATTCGCTCCCAAAACGACGCGCCAATTTGGGAGCGAATTCTCATTGGTTCTTGAGAGATGCGCAGAACGAGTTGAAAATTAGCCCTTAGGAAAAAGCACACCTGGTAGTCTTTACATTATGCCAACCTTGTTATAACATTTAACGTTTCAAGCTCAGCTCGTTGCTGTAAAACAGGTGTTAATTTTTTTACGGACTTGGTCAAAGTTTCGAAAAAAAAGGTCAACATCATCCTCAGTTTCTTCGATAAGCAAATGTTTCATAATTTCATTTAGATGAGTTTCACGTTTTGTCTAAATTTTTCACAATTACGACTAACGATTATATTCAGTCTTTTCTGAACGACTATTCAATTCATACGATCAAAAAAGTAGTGCTCAACGATTATCGTTGAACGATCATCGTAACAGTGGCACCGAGCAAAAAGTACCTTGAATGCACTCTTTGAACTACCACTACACCAAAGTTTCTGAAGACGATAACTTTGTTATAGAAACGCGCATCAGACAGAGTAATTGTGCTTGTTTTGTAGTTGTGGTGTTTACCTTCAGTATCTGAGGACGATAACTTGGTTATCGAAACGCGCGTCAGACAGTGTAATTGTGAGTGTTGGTGTAGTGTACCTTCAGTCTCTGAAGACGATAACTTGGTTATCGAAACGCCCGTCAGACAGAGTAATTTTGAGTGTTGGTGTAGTGATGGTATGAACAGTGTGTTTAGTATAAACGATCAACGTTTCCAGAAATGTTAATAGTGCGGAATCATGTGGACCCAGAAATTTGACAAGCTACTGAAACCCAATTAAAGAGAATCTTCCGAAATCAAATCAAAATTTGAATGAAGTGTGACCAAAAGAGCGGATTTTTGATATTTTGATATCGTCACCCGATTATCCTACTATTGGATCATTGAGCCTTTATACTTGTTAAGTAGAGATTCCGCCGTTCTATTTTGCAAAATCTCATCAAAAAATAAGTTTGGAATATTTAATATCGATTTATAGCAGAAATATTAGATTTTTACCTACCAACTTGGCGTTTGTTAACACTGTTTATAATTTATAGTTAACCTAATGAAACAGTCTTAGAAGTTTATTTCAATAAAATTTTTAAAATGGATGAATTGGTAGACGTGGCAATCCTGTAATCATTTCTTTGTCCAATTTTTGCGGTGCTATTTGGAATAAAAAATTCATAAGAAGGAATCAACTAATAATTATTTGTTAAAACATTGGAAAAACACGAAATTGATCAAATCAGCGCAGAGATGTTGCCTATCGACAAGAAATGGTACATCCTTGTGTTGTGTGAACATATGGTTTTGAATATGGCGCTTATTTCAATTTTAATATTGTATTATTGTTTGTTACTCATGAAGGTTTATAAGTGGAAGTGAAAAGCCTTATTTTTAAAGTCAAATTCTATGTAAAAACTTTATTTCTATATAAAGAGAAAATTGAATAATCTGTTAATCTGTTAATATTATCCGGCAGTCAACTATGCTTTCTTAGATATAAGCAACTTCTTTTCATGTATTATATTTTCTATGAAGATTAAATGAAATAAATTTATAGAGCGCTTCAAAAGTTTTTAATCACTCAACTATATAAAGAGTAAATGAATATAACTTTCCTCATTCCCAGCTTCTCCACTTAGATATCCTAGAAACTCTGCCTTATTTATCTTAATAACTGAAGTAAGATTTTTCAAGGGATTCATCGTTATTTTGAAAGCTGTAATTTATTGAAGCACTTCTCTATGTCTTTAGAGAACTGTAAATTATATAGAAATTAAACGGGAATAATCTCAAAAAGTGAAGTAACATTCCAAATGTTTTTATATAATATATAATTTATTTGATTTCTAAATCGGCAACATCGCCGTCTAGGATCCCTGACGATAACTTCTCCTGGCAATCTATCTGCCACTAAAGTATATCCTCAGGACATAAACTCCTGGAAATGCGATATATCTCGCCGAGACAGTCGTTTCAAAATGTTTGTCTATTCACCAATGCCAGCTCGTTAGTTAGAAAGGCATGGGAATAAATGGGCACTGCACCAAACTCTACTGATGATTAAGTGTATGGAAATTAATTGGTTAAGATGGAACTATTATATTGTATTCATCTGACGTTATGGATATAAATTAATATCATTTTATCCCAATCCGCTATTACTTTAAATCACTTCTTGATATAAGGAAACGTGACATTTTTCATAACCTGCATATATCATATATGAAAAGTGGTTATGTACAAATTGTACGTGATTGTCTATGTTACAAAGAATAATTTATTGATAACTGTTAAAACTGAAAATTATTTCATTGTTTCAAATGACAATTAACTCATTATTTCAAGTATTTTAAGATTTATAAAGTATTTAAAGTCAGTCCATTTTCTTGGTGAATATGAACAAGAAGTTCAACTTGTCTAATGTTAATTTTATTAGAAGCTGTGATATCTACATATATGCAAAGGGCTTGGCCCAGAATGTTTTCCGAAATTCTTCTCTTATTTTCAAATGAACCCTCTCAGCATAGCCTTCGGCTAGACGGTCGGATTTCCATCCTCGGTGTTGCTTTATTTTCAGAATGTCCGCCTCTGAATCTGTCAGGAGAGAGGCTGACGAGCGTCTGAAAACATGTCCAGTGTAACATTTATATTAACGATATATTCCGTATATCGATGTACAAACGCAGTCCTTTTTTATAACATTTATTAATTTAAATAATAGAGTACAAAACTAAAATGATAACTGTCTTGTTCAACGTCGTCGCTACGACAACTAATTTTTTATCCAAAAATATACTAAAGATACGCTACAAAGATTAATTCTAATACTTTTTTAGACGAATTTCGTTCTGTATTTATTCACATACCGAAAGTTGAGTGTTCCATATAGTGAAAGTGACATTTCCGTACTGCAAAACACTCTCGGGATGCTCTGAAGTAGACAACTTTAACTTCCTTAAATATGACTCTAGCCACTTAAATGTTGACAGTTTCATTTCGATGATTTTGCATAGCCTTAAAGCTTATATAGATGACTCAATAACAGACAAGATTGAAATTGCTAATAGAAGACACAAACACATCTACAAATTATATTGAAATTACAAACACATCTGCAGAGAATCCATCAACATCTAGTAGAGATATACATATTCCATCTGCATCCAATCCAATAAATATTAATTGTCCTGCAGGTACAATCAACATTACTTTTTGCAAATAATTAATAAATTAATATTGACATTGCAAATATCATTAAGAACATTATATTGTTCAATGAATGAATGAATAATTCTCTGTTATTTATTTTCTTTCCTCAGTGTATTTGAAAAAGTTTTGGATCTCATGCGTCGTCTAAAAAATGTTGTTTACGCCGCGGCTGAAATACTACTTTGTTGAAGTCCTCATGTCATTTCAGACTCGTCCAGCAAAATAGCACTTTCAGTCCTTGACATACAAATAACTATAGCATTAGGTAAACTCAGGTAATGAGCAATATTTCCTGGTAATTTTCTAAAATTTGTCATACTCTACAACAGAAGGTCTAATATTTCAATACTTTTTGAGGAGGTCAACAAGATAGACACCAGCAATATTTCCAGCAGCGAACACAAATTCACGATTAAAGTGTGTTTCGCTTTCTGGAATTATAAGTTTGAACATGGTGTCTTCATAAAATACGTGTCCTTCTCGTAGGAACGTCAGCGTGCAGGCTTCCGTAATCCCTATCATAGAGACCTAAGTAACAGATTTAATTTTAATATATAAAAATTCAGTGTCCGTGTGTATGTTCCGAATGAACTCAAAAATAAGGCAACTGATATTCATGAAATTTGGCATATATTTGTAATTTGGTCCAACTTAAATGATAGGATAGTTATTATTTAAATTATTGGTCTCAATAATTAATGATAGATTGATCATCAACGTTGATTGTTGTTATTAATCGTAGTTTCCATAAGTCTGGAACAGATTGCGCCTTAAGCAAATTTCTTTACAGAGAACTGTAAAATTTTGTCCTTTGTACTTCATAGATAGCGCCACAGTTTAATGTGATATATTTTCTTAGACTACACACTATGCATGTAATATATACCACTTAACGTCGCTTCTTTCAGATCATTCTTCATTTTGTCTTCGTTGCGTACATTACTTCGAATATTTTTTTTTAATTCTAGCTTACAGTTATTCAGAGAACAGCGAAATTCAATTACTATTTTTAGTAAAATTCCACCCAAAAAATCCAACCTTAATGCCGTAGCGAGAAGACTCGATGTGAACGTGTTGAAAGAGTTCATGAATGAGTCGAACAGAGAGCAGAAAGAAATGCAGCTCAAATAATTCGCACAGTTGAAATTCGTGCACGAGAACAGGGTGATAATCGTCGTCAAGAAAATGCATTGAGGATCAGGGTGGCACGTCAACAACACATAGATTCATATAGAGATCAAAACCGAGAAAATCGTCGAACCAACCGCGTAGTAACACGTGGATCATTTGTTGGTCTTGCATTTAATTATGAACCAGACATCAATTACTCGGCTGATTCCAAAGTTACTATTGGTGCCATGGACAAAATACGTAATTATTGCCAGGCGCTAAAATTTCGCAATGAAACACCCGGCATGTGTTGACATCAGGAAAAGTTGTATTGTCACCACTCTCTATTCCATCTGAACCTTTGTAATCTCTTCTTTCTGGCATTTGTCACCACTCCCTATTCCACCTGAACCTTTGAAATCCCTTCTTTCTGGCATTTCAAATGGATCAAAATTATTTTTGCGTGAGACACATAAACTTAATTCTTGCTTCCAAATAACGTCGTTTGGAGCATCCAAAATTTGTGATTTGTCATCTGATGGTCGTAATTTTTATACAACATTCAAAATTTAAGGCCAGTTATATCATAAAATTGGATCATTGATGCCAATGCCAAATGAATTACCAAAATTTCTTCAGATCTATTTTATGGACACAACGTGTAACAACTCGATGCCAGTATAATTTCATTGAACAAGCATCACAATTATTTCAAATCAAATCACTCAGCCCCTAAATGCGTGGCCGGGTCTGCTAGTTGATAATAAATTAAGAACATATCGTAAATTATATCGTACTTTTTCAAATAGAAATATTTCGTCTTCAACCTCTTTTATAAATCTTTCTACATTCTCCTTCGTTCAAAGTCTCAGTCTCTTCAGTCAAGCTAAAAGCATAATGTACTTTTTTATATATTTGTGCACGGTGAGTTCATAACTCAACATTGAATATTTATTCCACAAAGTCAACGCCTTTGAGGTTTCCAAATATTCCAAATAAATAGTATTTACTATATTTTTTTTTAAATCGCCAACCATATTCCAAATTTTTTGTAGGCGTATCTACATCTTGATTTTTCAGGTATTAAACTACCCCCTGCAGGATTTACAGACTCTCACTTCAAATGGAATGTTCGATTCGCTATCTAAAGACATTTCAAGTAATTACTTCTGACTTGTTTTGACTTATTTTGAAAAATCGTTGAGTACTTCCATAGAAACAATACATCAAGACCTCAAGACCTACTTCCATAGTAACAATACTTCTTTGATTCCACATTGTTATTTCTATTGTAATTTAAGATTCTATTAAATGTTATGAAATCCCGAAATTAGATGAAGCGTTGTACGTTAGTACCTTATGATTCTCCACCACGACAATGCGAGCCCTCATACATCATTTCAAACAAAAACGTTTTTGAACAGTTGAAACATCGAATTGATGGGTTATCCACCGTACAGTGCTTGTTTGGTACCCAGTGATTTCTTCTTATTCTCGTGGATCAAAAATAAATTACGAAGTTAACGTTTTTCTACACCTGCCAAAGGGGTGCCATTCATTCAAATTCAAATCTTTTTAGAGGTACAACAATCGGAATGGAAAAATTGCTTCGAAAGTTGGTTCAAACGCATGCAAAAGTGTATCGATTTTAGTGGAGAATTTTTTGAAAAATAATCTTTAACATATTCAATAATAATTTTTTTTATTTGTCTGAAAACATAAGAAGCAACCCTCGTATTTTTGATTTGCTATAAAGTATAAGTGAATCTCTCATAAAAATACCAATTGAGTTTTCAAATATTACATGTTCTTCCATTCGAATATTTTAGAAAATTTTGACGGTTGAAGCAGAAAGACTGATAGGAGAATAGTCACTGACATATACCTCTATATCTCAGTTTCGCAATCCTAACGAAAATATCCTTCGTCCGTTCGCATTATTATGCAGTCGCTCGAGGAAAGGGAAGGTCAGGCAGGACAAAAAAAGGCCTTAGGATCGGAAAAGTCACGTTTCTAGTACAATTTACTGTTTGTAAGGCTGCCTGATAACACCGAGGAAGATATAATATATATAAGGAAATAAATTCATCCCGTCTTTATAATATACGTTTTCATAGTGTAAGGGATGAAGGAAAGGCGCGTTTTTACAAGCACTACGTTACTCTTATTGACAATTCAATTTTCTACTTTTGTGTGCAATTTATTATTGGAGAAAGTATCGCGTTGAATTTTTACCATAGTAATGCTGTAAATCAAATGCCCCCGTGGTTGGAGCAACCCATAAAGTATATTATTTTATTATTATTAAAAATTATATTGCTACTAATCTGTTAGTAAATGCAGATGAGTTGTATCTTTAATTGGAACAAAACAACATTTTTTTTTTGTAAACTTGTATATATTGTGAGAGGAAAGCTAAAATTTCGAATCCTTAGTTAGAATGTACTCCACCGAGGTAATGGACTACAAACTACAGAAAACAATTTGTATTATTTTGAAAAATGTGAAATTGAGAAGGCTAAGAATATTCAAAAACCAAATATCTAAGTCCATTCCAATTACATGTAAATTAAATAATTATTAAATACCAATAGAATAAACCATAAAACTGCAGCTTTTTAAGTTAAAATACTTTTATTTACGTCACTAATAACAATGAAGCGATATCATAAAAATCAAACTTTTTGTTTGGCAGTAGAGCTAGAAAATGTCACATTTTACTAATAATTTGATTAAAAATATACACGGTGTCCCACGACGAGTTAAAACTATCTATAATATCTTTAAAGATAGCCCACTTCTGGTTCTACCGGAAGTCGACTGTAACTATTTTAAATTGAACACCCTGTATATTAATACATTTATGCAATCTACGTAATATTTTGGTATACTTTTATCAAAAAACTTAGTTATTAATTTTTTTGTAAAAAATTTGACCGTTGCAGATCCTTATAAATTATTTTTCATCAAGATTAGACGTATTTGAATCTATGTCGGAAATTTTTCATTTTATACTGTCCATTTTCATGTCTATAAAAAGTGTTCAAAGTTTAACTTCATAAATATCAAATGTCTTCACTGTTCAAAATAGAACCACCCGATTTTGTCTATTTCAATACTTTCAGGGTTAATAAATAAGGCTAATTCATGTATACTTTCCTATACCTAAGCCTTAGCGTAATCCAGATATTAAATAAATTCTGTAAATTTTTAGAGATGCAGATGCAGGTCAATAACGGGTTTAATTCGATTAACTTTTGCTTCAAATGAACCGTATAGCGTCAAATACATTTACAGATAGTTTTAACTCATCGTAGGACACGATGCAAAAATTGTAACCCGGTGCTTTTAGACTTGACTGTCTGTATATACCTACCTGATTTATGGTAAGTTCTATTGAAAAAACTTACGGTAACGGTAACTAATTCCCGCATTACTATCAATTATATTTTTTTGAGAATTTCAATATTTTTGTCACAGCTGGTCACATTTGTGACACTCCCCATCTTTCTAGTGTGACGTGACATATTTCGCAAATTTACATCTAGAAATTATTGAATGAAAACAACGGTTCTGAAATCAGTTTTATTTCTATTTGAATTATTTTTTATAGAAATTAACTTTAAATCAAACAAATAAGAAAACAAAAAACGATATTAATTAAATAAATCAGCAAAACAAAAAATATTAATAGAATTGTACTAATTAATCTTCTAAATCTAAATAATCTTGAATCCATGGACTTTGAATCTACTCCTCCAAATAACTGGCATAGAAACTACTCGTTTGGTTTGTTATCATCCATACAAACAAATTCTCTGGTAAGTCTAGCAGCAATTCTATGAGGACGAAACTTCTCGATAGGTAAAACTTCTTGTTGCCTTATATATAATTACTTATGATGATTAGTAGCTTTGTATGATGCAAAATATAGAGCACATATGCTACATGATCCAAAGCTAACTGAAGTAATAGTGAAGCAAATTCACACTCGGAGTCATATTTTTCTGCGGTTTCGTATCCGTTTGACGTCTGACTAATTAAAACAGGTGGTGGTAACAGCCCCTCTAGTCCCCATAGTCCCCAAATACTAGATCGTCGCACACCACAACATGGGAGAACCTCGCATTTTACTATTTGTGATAAATATTGAAATTCACACACATGATTTGCGTACTAAGTCTTTTCAATTATTAAGTTTGTTCAACATTTAGTTGGTACAATGTATTCTGCTACCACAGGAAAATCATCAACGATCAATTGGCTCCAAATATTAGCCAGCACAATGCCTGCATTCTCAAAGTTTCGCTTGTATAATTCCACAGTAGTTCGATTTCTAGATTCTTGATATGAACTCCAGTAAGTTCACGACTAAGAAGCACTCGTCCTTCCACTCTGTTGAAGGCATTTCTTCCCGTAGCATTTATGGTAATGTGAAGCAAAATCTTTGAAATGTTGTAAAGCGGAAACTATAACTCGTATCGTGGATTTTCGTCTCTTCCTCCATCGCAAGTAAAAATGAATAGGGGTCTTACAAAGCCTTCTCGAGTTCTCATAAATTTTTCGATAGCAGTCATTTCAGAAAGTCTATGAATGTTTGTGGCATTAGTATTTGCATTAGATGAAGAATGTTTTCCACTACGAATTACTACGTATGTAGGCCCAGAGTGTGTCACAGTTTCAGGTTTTCCTTCATCATCTTTCTTTATACAATACCTGCGTAGACAGAGGACATGAGTTTATATTTTTCCACGACCACGAAATCATTATCAGGTAATTTTACACAGTAATAAAGGTGCATTGATATTGGTGCTTGCCCATATAGGATTTTACGATGGGCCCAGTATAGGCCAAAACTTGAGCCAAGTATGTACAGCTTTGGCCCTAGCTTGGAAGCCATTGGTGGGGCTCTGGGATGATAACAATGTCTCTCGCTTGGTTTACAAGCTTGGACCAGACCTGGTTGCCTAGATAAAGACTGGTCTACATCTCTGGGCTAGGCTGGTTGCTTGTAAAATAGTTTTCTAATCTATTTTTAATAGAATTAATAGTTTTATAGCAATACCCGTGGTGGCTTTGCCCGCGTTTTATTGAACCTCGCGTAATATAGGGATAATTCAATGAGAAATGTATTCTATGCAATAATTCAATTTGGAAATTTTATAAAGAAAAGACAAATTATCATTTAAAAATTACATACATTTATTATTTATACCATTAATAATATAACAAATATATACATTCATTTCATTAACATAAAGATATTAAATAAATGATTTATTATTAAATTAACAATGATTACAAAAACGCAAAACCAAATATTGTATCATATATAATATATGTCAATACTTCTTTGTGAACCACATTAGTTGTTTTGCCATCTTTTGTTAAAATACACAGATATAAACATACCCTCAAAATTTCATAACTCTATCTTTAATAGCCTTGACTGGGCGTTGATGATTGAATGAATCAGTCAGTCAGTTCCAAAAACGGAGAAATTAGTTTTTAGATATTCACACGGGACTCATTTCTAAAAAAGAATCGCTTCGATATCTCATTCGTCATGAAAAATTGCTAAATATATGGTTTCATAATAAAAATTTTTGTTCAACTCTTTGAACGCTTTCCAAGTCGAATTTTGAAAAGCGCAGAAATCTGTTCTTAGGTATTTGTACGGAGAATGTTTTAGTGCTAAAACGAAGTCGATACCTCAGTTAGCAGCCGAAAAAATCGAATTTGCAAACATACCCCGTTTTACCCCTTTAAAATAGAAATTTCGAAAAATCCTTTCTTAGGGCACCTCTACACACCGATACAAAAATACCCTCAACATTTCATGTCTCTATCTTTAATAGCCTTGGCTGGGCGTTTATGAGTGAATGAATCAGTCAGTCAGTCAGAACATCCTCTTTTATAGATATTAATGTACATAAAAATATTAGTTAAATAATTAAACATTTTTTTTATTATTCTATTTTTATTGTATTCTATGCATAAAAGAATTTGATTCATAGAAAATGATTACTTCTACTGTTAAGACATCTATTATGGATAATATGTTAGAACAAAATTCATTCAGTTATTCAGAAGTCTGCCAAGCCTGGCTGACTATAGAATGACCGATGTCAGGTTACCCAGAGTTTAGCCAGGCTTTGGTGAATATGGCATGGCCGGGGCTAAGAATTCAACCAGGCTTGGGCCATTATTGGTTTGCCAAGGCTGGATCTCCCAGCTCTGGCTCAAGCTAAGCCCCATCGTTCAAGTCTGGGGGCTCCAAATGGGTGAGCGTTTGCTGTTGTAGTTGATCTTACCCAAGACATATCTTTGAAGACTAAGCGCGTTTCTATTCATGCTACTTGAGTGCTTGAACTAATAACCATATATCATAATGTTTAAATAGTATTTTAAATACCATTGACTTAATGATAAGGGTTGTTTGTAATACTCGGATCACAAAAAGAAAATAAGGTGAATAGGAACTGCAGCCCTCAGGAACTGCAGTCCTCAGAAGCTGAGTCGTGCAGTTTACGTAACGGTTTATTCATATATAATCATTTTCCAACCGAGGTTCTCCTTACTTTAGTTTCTTACTTTCCATTCTGATATCCTCTATAATTTTCGATTTTTCTCATTTTATCATTGCTTTGTCGTTTTCTTTGTCATCCTCTTTAGTAGTAGGTATTTTATTCTTTTATATCCACTCCCACAACTCCTTAGTCCTCTACTGTCTTTTTTCACTAGAAATTTATTATTTTCTTAAAAAATCTACTATTTTATGTCGCTGAGAGAAGCAACTTACGATTATTTTATAATACTTCTGATTCACAGACAGAGATAAAGAGATTGGGATAAAAATTTCCTGAAATCCTTTGTTCCATTGATTGATTCGTTATGAGATGAAATAGATAATCCAAGACTTTGTCATATCCATTATTTCCTAAACATTTCGCGTAAATCCATAATCGTCCATAATAAAAGTGATGAAACAGTGAAATCTTTTGACCCGAATAAACATTGTTAAATTTGGAAACGTCTCTCATCAATCTCAGTTCTTTTAATTTGCACTTATCATTCCCTTTTGCAATTTCGCTTCCAATTTGGCTTCGATCACAGTCCTAATACCTAGCCCCAAGTCGATCGAATGCTAATGGTCCGTAACAAGTTTTCATTTCGTATTCTCTCAGATTCTCTTTGGACGCCAAAGATGCAAATTCGTATGTCGCATAAAAATCAGTTTACTCGATCACAAACACTAAGATTACTAGAATATAAGAACTATGAATAACTGCATATGTAAATATTATATGTATCTACAGTGTGTAAGACGTAAATATCAAAAATATTTCTCCCGTAGGTCTTGGCAACATTCTAATCTTAAATAAAATGTCTTCTGATCTTATTTTACTTATCAGGAGTCTTCTGCATAATCGCAATTCTTTCTTTAGAGTCATTCAAATCAGAAGGTTCAGTTTTTTATACATATCCTAATAGAAATAAATCTAGCAATGTTAGATCAGGTGATTGCGCTGTCTATTTTATCAATTATCGCTTCCGTCTTCACCAATTGGGAAATTAACTAATTCCAAATATCCCATATCGGATTCACTGAAACTTCCTGGTTTCCTGGGTCAGGATATTAATTTGTCAAAGTTACAATCATTAACCTTTTAAGGTGTGATCTTCTCTCATTTAGTTGGGATTTTAGGTTGATAAGTAGCGGCAATTTCACCGAATCGCGTGATAGGTAAGTGGAAAAAAATACTCATCAGAAAACGTCTATTGCTACCCATGAGCTCCTGAATAAAAATAATTCAATAGGGATGTAGTTTATCCCTGTCGTGTCGATGCATTACATTAGTTCGATTTCAATCACTCAGTACATTGGTAGCTGCTGTTCTGTTCGGGTTTTATCTAACCATACAGTCGCATTTCGTTATTTTTCTTCGAAATTAGCAGTTCCAAAGCTACAACAAATCATATGGAACTACATATCTATATTTCCATTATCGAAATTAAGAAATGTTATGAGTTGTCTCATTGAAAACAAGAGTTGTTAAGTCGAAAAGAATGCACTGAAATCGAAAAACTTCATGACTCACACTGTGCATGAAGAAATGAAAATGTTTAAGGGATCTGGTCGAAGACAAAGATCATACATCCCCATAGATTATGATATGAATATTGAAAATCATTTAATTCTATGGGAAAATGAAACGACAAAAATGACGAAATATATACCAACAGTAAAACTGAAATGGAACTATCCATTTTGAAGGAAGAAATAAAATCAGTTAAAGGTGGAAAATCTTCTGGTCCTGACGACCTACCTGCAGATACTAATTAAGGCACAATATCTAGATGAGATGAACTCCAAGTTTAATAAGATCTATGCAACAGGAGCAAAACCAAAGAAATATCTTCACTGAACGCTTGTCACAATTCCAAAGAAACATAATTACAAAAAATACTAACGTTTTTCTTGAAATCATCCACCGTAGGATTCATAAGAAGCTAGAAGAACAGACACACAGTTCGATTTTGGAAACGGTTTCGGCACAAGGGAGGTTTTTTTGACTACTACAACTTGATGTAGCTTTGTCTTAAGGTCATCCAAAATTTATTGATTATGAGGCATTTGTTAAAGTGATACACAAACAATTAATAGAAGCCCTGGAACGGAATAATCTTGACAGAAACTGTACTCAAATCGATCTGCATCTATTTGTATGCAGTCCAATACTGTGGAGTATTCTTCATAAATGCGGATTCGAATGGAGAAAGCCATTGCAAAGTTTTAAAACAACAAGCTTCTCTGTAGAGAACACAAATTGATATAGGACTTAACTATTGTATCTTGTAGAAGCATAATTCTTCAAAATATATTGCAAGCGAAGACTAGAAGCCTTCAAGATGTGAGACTACTGTAGGATGCTGAGAATATAGTAGACAGTTCATGTGGTCAATATATAAATGTCCTGAGAGGAATGAAGTAGGACATATGGATCCTTCTTGAAAAATAAAACTTTGATATTTTGGCCATAGTTTTGAGAGGTTCAAAATATGATATCCTACAGTTTAAATTACAGGAAAATAATATAAGAAAAAGATCTATTAGAAGGATATCTTAACTTAGGAACCCTCAAAAATTGCTGAACAGCATATGACTTTTTAGTTCCGTAGCTTTCAAAGTCAAAATACCTATGAAAAAATCCAACCTCTGAAGAGGAAGTAACTTTTTGGGATAGTTACTCCTTA
This sequence comes from Diorhabda sublineata, assembly GCF_026230105.1. Lineage (NCBI taxonomy): Eukaryota > Metazoa > Arthropoda > Insecta > Coleoptera > Chrysomelidae > Diorhabda > Diorhabda sublineata. Next base: position 4,825,116 of record NC_079482.1, read on the forward strand.
TTTGTCGTTTAGTCTATTTTATGTCATTTATCTATTATTAGATGTATTCAAATCTAAAACTTAATGGTACGGGCCAAACTGGTACATTTTACAGTTTGTTATAAATAGCTCACTTGGGAGCAGATGACACTTTCTTGAATTAGTCTCTATTGCCAGTTTGAGTCTGTTTCCATGGAAACTTCGGACGCCCGTGGAAAACTTGACGAAATTTATTATTTGTATTCCACAAAAGCCCAAAAATTCCCTTTGGCGTGAAACTTTCTAAGAATTTAAATCATTCGGGGTCCAGCTGTTGCTCGACATGATCAGAAGTTGATGGCATGGAAATGACTAACATAGAGAAAGAACTGCGCGATCTAAAGCGTTTTTGTAGTTTGGAAAAGTTTCCGAATAAAATTATTCGTTGGAAATAATTAGTCTTTAACAATAGCAACTTTTTATTAATTAGGTTAGTCCCGGTGCTAATTAACAGACATTTTATAATTCGGCTCAATGAACAATGTAATTGAGTTAATAGAACTAGCTCGTTTTGCCATGGACAGAAATCTTGATAGGAGTAATTTATCACGAAAATTATTCAAATACGATGTTAAAGTTTAAAACTAGTTTCAGTACATGAATTTTAGGTGGGGCGAAAAGTTCGAAAGCTAACACATAGACGGCGCAACTAATATTCAACCCATATGCATTTAGTACCAGCCTTTAAGAGAAATTTGACAGCTATCACACTTTATGTTTGTCAGTTATTGCATTTTGAACGAAGCAACTTTTGTCAGATTGAAATAAAATGGATAAAATGGATGAAAAGGATTTGGTATAATGATAAAGCATCAGTTTGTGTAAAAAAATACATTTAAAGCTAATGTTGGTATTGATAAACATTATTCGGAGTTATGAGATATGACTACCAAGGACAATTGCAAACAGTGGACGCCTTAAATAGGCTATTGCCGATGGATCAAATGAATTCACTGAAATGAAGCTGATTGAGAAAGCTGAGACTCCATAAATGAAAAAGGAACATATTGGACATGTTATAAATGGATATTTGGGTATACAATAACTCATCATTATATATGCAGCGCGAGTAATGTTTGGAGCAGTTCAACGTGAATTTTTTCTTGTTACAATAGATGACACATGGATCTATCATTTCACATTGTAGTACCATCAACAATCAGCTGAGTTGATTGCAAGTAATAAACCGACTCCAAAGCAAGGAAACAATGATTTACGACGTGGCTTTGTCTGAACGTTTGAATGACGAAACCGCGGTAATACGAGGTCGAAGAGAAAGAAATGCACCGTGTCATAAAAGGCAAAATTGCAAGTATTTGGCTCCGAATTGCTTTCGTATTCACCGTATTCTCCAAATCTGGTCCCCAGTGACTTTTACTGTTCTCAGACCTCAATAGGATGCGTGCTGGACAGCAATGAAGAGGTTATCAACGAAACTGAAGCCTATTTGGAAGTTAAAAACAAATCATACCATAAAATGATATCGTAAAATTGTATGGCTCTACTATATTTATTCACAGAATCAAGTTTGTTTTATCAGTTTAACAGTTGTTCTGTTCTTTACGTTCATTTATTTAATAGTTGCACCAAACTCACACTTTTCTGATTGTAACGTAAAATGAAAGTTCAAATACACAATTTGTCCATCAAATAAAGCATAAACATACAGTTTGGAAAGCTTAGACTTTCCTCTTGAAACCTCTTCTTTCGGTTTTGAATTGCATCCCTCCAAGTGTTCATTTAACTCAGGAAAGAAATGGTTATCACTGTGGGCCAAGTCTGGGCAGTAAGAGGGGTATGAGACAGTATTCCATCCAAATCTGTCCGTCTTTGTGCATACGTTGCACACTCGTACGCTTTTTCTCATACACCTCACACATTTGGGAATAAATATCCACCGGAGAAAAAACATATCACACAGTATTATCTATACCTGGAATAAAATTGAAGCTTTCACGTGTACCAAGACAAAAATGAACGTTGTAGGCAGCTCGCTGGAGTTAGATCTGGGAGAAAGGAAGTTAAGCTACTTGGCAGTTTGCCAAAACTCGCCAAACAACAGCGTGTCCAGCTCCTTGGGAGCCTTATTTAATGGACAACTCTCGTGATTAGTAATTGAAAAATCATTTCAACAACTTGTATGAGACTTGGATAGAATATAACTCAAAAAATTCATTTTCCCATACACTTCACACAGTTGGTAATAAATATCCACCGGAGAAAAAACGAATCCCACAGTGGAATTTATACCTGGAATAAAATAGAAGCTTTCACAGCTGCCAAGGCAAGAATGAACGTTGTAAGCAGCTCGCCGGAGAGGGATCTGAGAGATAGGAAGTCAAGCTACATGCCAGATCGCCAAAACTCGCCCACCAGCGTTCCTGGCATGTCTAGCTCCTTGGGAACCTTATTTTATGAACAACCCTCGTGGATCAAGAACTTCAAGAACTTGTATGAAACTTGGATAGAATATAACCCAAAAAAATTAATTAAGATTTCCATTCCTCGATAAAATATATAATGAAAAGTGCAATACTTCATCACTTTGTATCTTAAAAATTGAAGAATTTATAGAATTGTATTTATTCACGAGTCGAGACGAGAAAATTCTATTCCATTTTATAAAATCAATAAATAATTATTATGTGGGCAGAAATGAAGTTTTTAACTTGCTGTCTGGAAAAGTTATTGCTAAGCTGCGTTGAAGAGATAAGACCTAAACAAACTTATCCCTTTCGAGTTACTTACGTGAACATATTGTAGGATCGTAATGAAAATGAAGGTTGCCCGAAGATAAACAAAAATATAAAATAAATTCAATAATCGTTCTTCTCAGAGATAACTTTTTTAGATTTAATCGATTAGATATAACAAATTTGAGATTGAGAATATTTTTTACTTTTAATAAAGGTGAGGTGGAACAAGGTATGATGTTTTTTTTATATATTATTAGCACTATATTTGATTCACAAGAAGTATGGTACAAGAGTAATAGTTCATTTTGAAAAAGCGACTAGAATTTAACTTTTATACATAGTCACCAAACAGATAGAGAGAATGATATCACTGACCACAACAATTAACACGCTTTGCTCTCAATTGCTATCGCCTCTTTCAGTTCTGGAAAGTAACTAGGAGCAAGATCAGGATTTAACACAGTACCTTTCGTAAAATATAGCCCAGGCCATCGACAGGGTAAAACTCAAAGACGTTATAAGCATTTTACAAGCAGAAAGAGTCAACGAAAAAAAGTAATCAAGGAACTTGACTCACCAAACCGTACAAGAATACAGAACGTTAAGACAGTCACAGTTGATATTTCAATATCAACAGCAATTATACAGGGCGGTAGTTTAAGTCCAATGCTTTTGAACCTTATCCTAGACCGCATAATAAGCGGAGTCAAAACTGCAGGTAGAAGATACATGATGGGACGTTCCGAATTGTATGCTACGTAGCAAAAGACAATCACCAAATGGCAGAACAGTTAAATATAAAGAAAATATGAAGATATTTATCTCTAAGTCTGTCTAAGACAATAAGTAAAGACCCAATAGGCTGTAAATTAGATCATAGAGTAATAGAATTACGAAGAAGCACTCATACAAACCTATAAAGTCACCAGAATCTCCGGAAGTTTGCTCACAACAAATTCATGTCCATCTCAAGCAATATGCGTATATACAGAACAGGTGTACGTCCTTTTTTAATCTATACAGCTAAAACGAGAGCTGATACAAGCAGTACAAAACAACTTCTACGAACAACTACATGAAAACACTTTGGGACAAAAACAACGCAATTTCAACATTAGACAAACCTTTACCCAATAACAGATGTAGTCAGATGGGTTCGTAGGAGAAGAAGAGAGAGAAAGCTGCAAAAAAATTCAAGAAGAAGCCAACCACCAAAAGATCAGTAGGCGGACCTTCAAAGAAATGGGTCGAATTATGGACATCGACATCTCAAAATCGAGACTGAAGAAATTGGAGAAAACAAAAAAAAGTGGAAGAAAAAGAAGATCATAGTTGAATGAATTAGGGAGTTTCTTGAGTGTGGTATGACATGTGAGGTCGAGCGTTATCATATCATTACCGTTTATGTTTTATTGTGGAGAGAAGACATTGTTGAGAAATATGTGGATTTTTACTCAATTAAACTATTTTATAGAAACAATAACACTCTGCATCTTAGGTTACAAATCTGGTCCTTATTACTCTTGGTTGCAAACACTAATTTTGGAAAAATTATGAAACCTAATTCTTCGTCAAGGACAAGAATCTGGCAACCAAATGACTAAACTTTCTTTCAACGATAGGTTAAACTTTAGATAATGTGGGACAAGAATTCACTCAATGTTTGCTACAAAAGACCGTCATCATAAACTTACAAGATTCTTTGACTTTTTTCAGTTGTGTACCCCTATTTCATGGACTGTGATTTTGTTTATCTCCTCCACGTATCGTCACTTATTACCACATCTGTTTTAAGCAGCATTAACATTTGAAAATAAATGGAATGAGTGGGTAGATTTTCTCGTGTAGCTTTTTCTCTAATTTTATCTATAATTTAATTTGGTAATGGTTTACCTTCTCTTTTCAATTCTATCTTTTTTCTTGGTATCTGATAAATTATAAGAAAGACGCGAAAAAAGTTATTTGTACATGAACTTTTCCAATTAATCAATGCCACTATTTTAGACCACGGGTATTATGATATAGCTTACCGAAAGAGAGCGCAGAGCAAGTAAAAGAATAATAATAATACGTAGTATGCATTGGAAGGAGACTAAGCATTTGCTTTTTGATATGTAATGGAAAGTGTTATGTTAGTTTGGATTATCATTATTCAAATTATTTTTTTTTTCACAGCTTTTCAGTGCTTCTGTACTAACCGTCCTTCCCGCGCATGCTGGTACAACATTCAACGCTTTCGATCGGGAACGTAACTTATTTTCTGAATAGCACTCGTAAAAAATGATCACTATAACTCGATTGATTTTATAGTAAACTTAGTTTGTATACGAATTTTCATATTATATTCTAGTTTACGTAAACGTGTTTTCCAAACGAATATTTCTAATAAATGGATGATTTTCTATCTATATTTTCTCAAAAACATCCCATTAACCAATTTTAAATACAGCGAGTTTATACTTTTCACGTGAGGCAGAAAGTCGCAAGCAGGAAATTGAAAATACTTAAATATTGATTTTCTGTATTCGAAAAGAATTCAACCTACTTTATCGAATCTCTCTCTATCTGATTTACGATGTTATTTGCAATCTTCTGATACATGATACCTTCAAAAAATATCAAATTTCATAGCGAAATGGAAAATTGGAGTCTTTAAGAAAGAAAAAGTATACAAAAAATTGATACATATAAATAAGGTGTTTTTAGAATAATAAAAATTGAAATTTATATGAAAAATATTTGTCGTAGCCTTCTCAATGAAAGGAATCGTGTCAAAATGATACGTTTTACGGGAGAAAATCTAATGTGTAGGACATATGTGGACATATAGCAAGATTTTATGGATAAAAAACATCTTTTTTTTCTGGTTTCTTGTCCATCCACCTTCACGTTCTCTAACCGATTTCACCACACCTCTAATATCCTAATTTCTCATTCTATATTTGATACTCATTCATGGAAAATCATAGAACAAAATAAAGAGAAATTGAAAGCTATTGAAGTGAATGCAGCATTGCCTAGAACATTTCGAGATCGGAAGCATTTGATGTATATCTAGAAGAGAACATATGGTTGTGGTAGGGATATTTATAAAAAATGTAAGGTATCAAAATGGACACCGCAAGAGAAAACCTGTGGAAACTGGAACGAGAGGGTGAAATTGTAAGTAACTTTTCGGTGAAAGTAATCACGAAGACGATTGGTGAATTACAAATTTTATAGGAGTATGAAGAGCTGAAAATGTGAATTATTGTAAGTAACTTTTCAATTATCGACCGCTTTTTTAATAGATTCGTTAGCATCTCGTCCCTGCTTGATGATAATGATGAATTGACTGTAGATTGGTTCCGTGTATAAATTCTAACACACATCTGCTGTTATTTGTAAAAGAGGAGAATGATTATCAAAAGTACACTTTTTCCTTGTTTTAATTAATTGTTCATTCGTTCGCTTTCAAAAAACAAGTCTTATCTTTATTTATTTATAATTATTCCTAAATTGTAACCTCCTTTTTGTCGGTTATAGAAAATATTATTTTGTTAATGTAAACTTGAAATGATTTTCTTTTCAAAGGACCAATTGAGTTGTCTTATTTCATACACTTAATTAATGAGATATATTGTAATAATTATGATACAATGGAGCGTGACACTTCCTTGTTCACTTATTGCCTTTCGTCTATTGTTTGTTCCGAGGCTTGTTTCCACAGATAAAGCGTTTGAAGCAGTTGAAGTTTGGTCAGGAGTCCCAGCTATGACATCTGAAATAATCTCTCTTGGAAAGGGAAACAATCATATCGTTAAGATTTTATGATCAGTTTTAAAATAATTATACTTTTGCTTCATACTCACATTAGAAATATAGAATTTTAATCACGCATATAAAACGATTTCTAAGTTTTAATGAACATAGATATCTTGGAATTACTTGAATATTTCAGTTCCAATTCTAGAAAGTACCGCAGTTTACATGTAGCATTTGCAATTTTCGAAACATCACGTAACAGAGTGAAATTATAGATGCAATAAAATGAATTCGGTTTTTCTTGGTATCCATTAAACGAAGTAAAGTGAAAACGAGAAAAGGCAGCGAGAAAATGATGAAGGTAATAAACCATGATTTTCACTTATTACGGGGTGTTAAACTTTACGTTCTCATATAAAATGCACTATTAAATTTTTGAGCAAGAAAGTATTGGAAAAGGGAATCAGTTATTGCCAAGGGCTGAGTAATTTTTTGATATATACACACTAGAATTTCTTGAAGTTTTATAGCAATAACATAATGTGATTGATGTGTAATCTTAATTACTCTTAAGAAACAGAAAATTCAGAAGATAAACCAAATTTTTAACTTAAATCAACATTTGAAAACATCTGAGAAATTTTTCTTTTTGTTCTTAAAAATTTTTGACGATTCAGGTCAGTTGAATTATAAAAAAAAACACTATTGTTGTAAAAACAGAACACGGACGGTAAATCAACAACGTTTTTGTTTTATTCTCGGAACAGGGTCGAATCTGCCGACGAAATTACCAATATTCCGACTCACAAATCATTTTTAATGGTGTCCTGCGGAGACGTGGGGTTCAGCACAGCAGGATTTGAATTTTAAAAGATTGCCGGTTTTTATTGATTACTCGGAAATCATTCTGTTGTTTTCCCGGAAACTTTCTGCGAGATTTCAGCATTCCTACCACATAACTTTTATAAATCAAGCAGAAATAAGTCCAATGAATTTATCAATATTTTCACAACTTTCTGATGGGGAACATCGAAATTATGTACGGTGAACAGAGTTGCGGAGTTCTTTTCTGACATTGATTATTGCACACTAATTCAAAGTTCATTTCAGTGCAAAACTATTTTTGAAGATAGAATGAATTAAATGATGAAATGGAATGATATTTAGACACAAAATTTAATATTCCAGTGTTTCCCATTAAAAATCATGATATATGGGTGAAGTCATGCAGTGTTTTGATATGTATACATAGTATACAAAAAATATAATTTTTATGAAATCCTACTCTATCTGTAAAGTAATTATATTAAGCAAATGAGTTGTTTCAATCAACAAGACATGTAGGAAATAGTCCAGTGACTATTTTATTTTATTAACAATTTTACATAAATTATTATTACCGATAAGCTAATTAATAAATTTATGAGACTTTTTAAAATCAACAGTTAAGTGGTAAATCACTTTTTTAATGTTTTCCCAGCCTCCACCAGTTGAGCAATTACATTATTATATACATACCAAAGGGCATTTACAAAACTATGAAGAACTTTGGACTGAAATCTTTCTATAATTTCGATGTTGGATTTGGACGCTGCGTCCCAGAGTTGTATCCCATAACTCCCCACTTTTCTTCATCTACTTTAATGCGCCATTGTTTGAGCCACATGAAGACAGCTTCAAGGTTATTTTGCAGTGTCTGAAATGCTGCAGATTTAGTGAGAAGATAAGACAGCAGTGTCATCTGCATTTGACGCAATAGTTTGTTATTAGCGGTAAGATCAGCTGTATACACTACACAATATATAAAACCACTGAAAATAAGTTGAAGATGCTAAAGAAACTGGACTACAGAAAATGACTTCGTCAAAACACATGGAAATCAAGTTTCAAATACAAACAGAACTGTACCGTTAGAACCACATTCAACAAAGCTATTATCAATGTAGTAACAGTTTTAATAAATTATGTTGAGGTAAAAATGTATATTATCATCTGTACGGAAAATACGAGGTTGTACGCTATCAAAAATATCGACATCAACTAAATTGAATTTCGGAAACTTTGATTATACAGGTACCCAGATCTTTGTATAGCTCATTTAGAGTTTCTCATAAAAAAATCGGTCCTAAATAATGACCAAACCTGGAATATGCCTCAGATTGATGAATTTGAAAAGTTCAGCTTCAAGAAAAAAATTACCTCAATACTGTTGTAGATGTATGTTGAATCAAAACACCGATAGCTAAGCAGCCATAAAATATAGACTTGTTTGGAATAGCCTGGAAAAATAAAATAAAATGGATTCAGGGACACACCGGACTGAAGGAAAATGAAATAGCTGACAAGCACGCTAAAATAGGGGTCTTCATGGAATCTGCACCTTTTGTTTTGCCAGCTACAGAAGGTAGATAGGAGCAAAACCAATTATTGGGACAACCTGCAAAGGCTGAGACAGGCTATGAAACTATAACCAGAGAAGATCTGCTGAATGAATCAGCCAAAATAAAAACAATCTATGAATAATACTAACAGGAGTCCTATCGATTGTCTCGAAGTGTTGAAAACTACAGAACTCCAGAGGACTGCACCTGGGAGCGTATAAAATAGAAGAAGAAGATTAACAGATCAGCTCTAAAGACTGGGTTTCCCAGTATCGCATCAGGAAAGGGGGAACCAATAGATCCTTTGGGTCGAAGTGTATATGATACCCCAATATCTACATACAAAAAAAGAATTTCTCGTCCTCCAATGAGCAGTTTTACCTTGGTTATTCGATATATCTCTCTTAAGATAGGTCCTGTACAAGATTAAATGTCCACAACTTCTTTGTTTCTTTCGAATTTACTTATTTCGGTTAACTATTTACTAGAGTATCTAGGAGACGCACACGATCCTCCCACTCTTTTGATTATGTGATTTCTCCTTTTCTGAATCCAAATTTGTTTAACTTGATTTTAGAAATGTAAATGGAGTTGAGTCTAGGATTTCATGGCTCGAAGATACACTGTAATTTACTCAGGTATTGTCTCATTTTGTTTTCTCTTTTAGGTAACTGCTTCATAGGTTCTTTCAAAGACATCACAATCATAGTGTACATACTGTATGCTTGGGCTACATTTTCATCTCTTGACTGATATTTTTACACATAAAATAAGCTGTTCTGACTTTTTAATGCTGAAAATATATGTCAAAATACAAAAAACAAGCTTTACACTTATATTGTTCAGGTTAACATTTGTATCACTAGCAGTTTTTGTTAGTTTGAGCAAATTTCTTGTTAATTTAGAGCATTTAGTATTGACTGATAGATACTATAGATAATTTGTAGGCAATTTATTTTATATCATCTTCATAAATTCTAAAGAGCATTAAATATCGATTCTTAGTATAAACCTGCGTCAACAAGTGCCTAGTAAGTGTCTATTATCATATATTATATTGTGGTGAAAAATGATTACCAAAAATTTTCGATTTTTACTATTCAGAGCAAGTTAATGTTAGAATTTGGTGAGAAATGGTAGTTCTGATTTCCACTGTAATAAATCTACACTTTTCGTCATCTGTAAGTTGTTAATTCAAATTATTCTCGATGAAAATAAACAACGTAATATGAGTCAAACCTCATAATTATTAATACAAATTAATTAACAAACAAAATACCCTCTTTACATAATCAAGCTCGTTATTTAGAAAATACCCTCGTAGTTGAATATTAATTGGCTCATTTAGGTAGAAAATTTTGTTCAATTTCTCTTACACATGCTTAACAATGTAAATTAAGAATGACACTTTTGTGATTTTTGAAAATATTTCCATAACAACGTATGATGATTTAATTATTTTCCACAGTTTCGTTGTTGCCGAAATTAAACTAATTAACTTTAATCTCAATTTGATGGATTACGTTTATGAAATATTAGTTACGGATAATATGACAGTTTGGAAAATACTCATTTCATCGATGAAATTTTCTTTCAAAAACATTTCTGGTTATATGGGAGTATATACACACATCAAGGTACACTACCTTTTTGCCCACCCCATAATCCATTAATTAAATTCGAAATTTAATGAAGGGATCATTGTTTGTCTTTGATATTGTCAACCAAAGGTCTTCACGGCGTCTTACTTGCCATCGCCTGACCGACAAAAAATTTATTTTCCGTTATCATTGAGTTGCAGAAAAATCAAAAAGCAGTGTCCTACTTCCACTTCACACCTTTGGAGTTTTCTGAAAAACAACTACAAGATGAGGTTACTTAAGTTGCTCTGTCTAAGATGCGACTCAAAGTAACTTAGTCGATTTTGGGACATATTTTTTGTTATGGATAACTTACATGAATGAAATTTGGGCAAAAAACAATTAAAAACTCCAGCTTTGAAACATTTTTTACCGAGTATTGCGAGTAAGTTGGGTGTAATTGGTAGGGTGCTCTTCAAGTTTTGTATTTAAACTTCAATTGTGAGACATATTACGTATCAAGGTCAACAAGAAGTACCACAGTGCCTCCGGTACTCTAAAATATCTACACGTAAGACGGACAACATCCAGTAACAGACGATGACGTAATTACTACCAGGAGCACCCAACTGACGATGATAATACAAGAAACAGAAACATGAATATAAGATACCATGAGTCTACGTGTAGAATAAATCACCTGAAATGTCGAAGTTTTACCTGGGAATAATTCTAGACAAAATAGTCATATCCAAGGACCATGTGGATGAGATTAGGAAGAAAAGAGGACGACTAAAAAGACTTATTGGAATAGATATCTAAGCTGAAACTAAAAACAAAGTTCACTTCATCAATACCATCCTTATTCCCATCATGTTATAGGCATCAATAGGATGCACTACCATAATCCACCTAAAAAGTTATAAGCCCAGTATAATATCAGTATGAGGCAAGCTGTGAACGCCCTTCGGACTAAGCAGATATACCCAGAGCTGGACTGAAACAAGGTGGAAGAAACAGCCAGAAGAATCAAAACACAGAACAACATAGAACTACACTATAGACTACGATAGGTACCCGAGGCCGAGAAAACAGCTGGACAACAGCAAGCATTGAAGGAAATTAGAAGATAAAGAACAAAGAATGGTGATGAGTTAATAATTTGCCCATTCTAGAAGCTGTGAATTGAAGAAAAAGGAGTAGAGTACAGGATACTATCCAGAAGACAAGAAGAGGTAATCCCGGATATTTTTACCAATTCCATGAGTCGCCACAGTGAAGAGTTAAGACCCCACTCGAATAGATGTGGAGATGGAATGGAATGGAATAGTTATTAGATGTATTGAGAGAATAATAGACTGAGTTTGTATGTCTACATGTAGCCAATTTATTTACAATTTACATGATAGGAAATTTCTAGGAATTCCACCTTTATCATGTGACATTTTTAGATAAATGATACAGAAATAACCGAGAGTGTGTTAACTCATATTAAGATAAATATATTTGTACAAATTACTATGAAATTTTCTAAAGTTATGTAGTTGATACAAATCGTAACAACCAAGTATTTACATCCATTTGACAACACTACTTGGGTGGATGATTCAATTTGAACAACTCTGTATATTTCAATTAGAGTGGAGTACTTGATAACCAACATTTATTACTGAATTAATGAGAGTAGAACAATCTATTTAGGCGATGAAATTGAGCATTACTTGTATTAAATCTTAGTGGGTGGTCTATTTGTTGATGGATATTCGTTTTATGTAACTAAATTGGATCCAGATTAGCTGGGTTATCAAGATAGGGGAATCTGTCATAATGGATATCCTTTTGTTTTCGAAAATCAATTAATTGCAATATGACGTGAAAAAAAGGTAACGTTGGGAACCATAAAAAGAAGGAATAGACATTGTAAACTAATATGTAAATTTGAAGCCAATCCAATGTATTCAATATGTTTTATTTATAACGTTCGAACTTAATTTTCATAGCACACACATCTTAATATTGAGAAGTCATGAAAACTATATCTACAAACTCTCTTATTATTATATTCAACTCTCTCCCAATGATCTAGAAATTTTTATAATTGAATTATGATGTTTGTAATTGTTTTGATGCCTTGTTAATCTATTTTCTCAATATTAAGATGTCTGTCCTATAAAAATTAGGTCGAATGTATGAAAAAATTAAGAGAGGCTTAAGATCTACGGATTAGGAATAATATCCACGATATTTGAGTGTTACTTCTCGGAAATAGTTCAAATATTTTTAGGAAATTAGTTTGATACTGAAAAAACCAATATAAGTAAATAAACAATTGCTCTCAATATCTGTAAATCATGATTACATTGAATAGAATAAAATATAGATCTATAAGTGTACCCGTACAAAAAAGCAACCATGGAATTGATTGCTTCAAGACGTTTGACAGTAAATTGTTCCTAGTAGTTATTCTAATTCCGATGTACAGGTAAATATAAAAGACTACCGCCATCGGAGTCCAACTAAAACGAAACACAAGCATGACAGGTCAAAAGCGATTATATAGTCTGTGAACTTCTGGATCTTTGTACTTTGAAGATGATACATCAGGAGGTAAATTCATAGCATTTTTTGGAACCTCTTAGAGCTAAAAGTGGACGACTTCTATGGCTACAAGCAAAAAGACGGGACAATCTTTGTGGAATACGTGGAAATTTTTCCGACAAAATGATCATTAAATAATTGTAATTTCTTAAGTACGATTGAGTTTAGAACAATGCAAGGTTGGTATTATAGTCGTCCTGTTTGATGTTCTAATTTTTTTGTTAGTATTGGTACAGTAACAATTTTCCCAGTTGTTACATTTGACATTTCGAATGTGGAACAGGGTTTAAGACCGAAGCCCACTAATAAAACGCCACGCCACTCCATGCCACGTGCCGAAAATGTGTGAATATGTGGTTCCTATTAATTCCTTTTGAATCGTCCCAAGTGGGATGGCGTAGCGTGTCATCCGCACACAAATTAGGGGTGGCGTGGCGTGTTGCTAGAGGATTTCGGCCTTAAACCTGAAGAACACCTAGAAAACAAGATCTTCAGGAAAAATGACATAAACTAGTCTCTCTAATACTTTAAAATAATATGTCGACTTCTCCGATTCTCTGAATAACTTTATGATTCGACGATGCCGTAAATTCAAAGATTCATATTCAAACGAAATGTAGAAATCTTACTGGGATATTCCTTCCTACAAAGTTTTATATTTATAAATAAGGAGTGATAGTTTTTACTTGTATACGTTTATTTCAAGTGCCATTTCGTCAGCTTGATAGACTGAAATAAACTAATGAGTTTTAGTGTTATAAAAATAGTAGAAACTGTAAAATAAACTCGTTCCCATTTTCTCATTTTACTCCAAGTTAAATTTAAAAATAACTAATTATAACCTCACTTAATCCCAAAATAATTAAAGTCGATTTTGACAAGGGATTTACTTGCATTAACTACGTGCTTCCCCGTAGATTATATTCTTTCAACATTAAAATCATTAATGGCAGTATATCCCGCGGGTTTTTCGTAATTCCTATGATACCGTCTAATTTCCATGCAGTGATCGTCTCCATCGTGCTCTTCCATACTTGATTAAGAATGACGCATCGTGATTTTTACGTCAATGTAGACGCGGTTCATCGCGGCGGTTTTTGATTTAATTATCTCTCTACCCGTGGATCGCATTTTAATTCCAGATACGTCAGAATAAAATATTGTTGTGCATCTATCAAATAGTCGCAGCATGCTAACTTGTTATTAGGTTCGAGCTCCAAGGCACATTTTCCGCGATGGAGTTATGACAAAATACAAAAATTATTAAGCAAATTTGTAATCACAAAGGAAAAAGATAAAACTCATAATACGTCTGTATTACAGAAAGTTGAATTCAATTAAGTAACGAAAATAAATACTATTGGTGACTAAACTAAAAGTATCAATTATTTGTTGTGTAGGAGACCCAATGTACCAACTAGATATTGATAAGAACCGGAGTCAAAATGTTTCATAAATTAGCTTCATATTCAAGTTTGAAAGCTGCTTCTAAAGTAGAGTCAAGTATGATAGCAAAAGTTGTTGCTAGTTGATAGAAAAAAGATTCTAAGTAGAAAGTTACAAACCAAGTTAGACCCCCGTGATGTCATATTCGGTCGTGAAATGAAACGTTGGTGTTCAAGTTGCAAGCAAATCCCGTTAAAGATTCAACTGAAGAGATCTACGGGTCAGATATCTGCTAAAATCCTCTTCGACAGAAATATGAAGTTAAAATAGATTGACATTCAGATGAGAGCAAACTCTGTGAAGGTCCTAATATGCGGCTACTATAGAGTAGTGCTTGGGGTCAAGTATCTCGTCTGAAGATGGTGTCAGAGAGAATTTTTCTTCAGATACCTGTGAAAGGATTGGTCGATACTGATGCGAGGATACGAGGAGTGAAATGAAGTTGAAGTAGATCGTGGAGTTACAGTTTGGAGTCAACTCAATTGAACTCAATTGAAGAGAGAATTTCAATTCGGATCCCTGCGGAGGTCTTGTTCGATATTGATGTGAGGATACAGTTGACTTGATATTTAGAAGCAAAAAACCCTTATGAAGATGCGGATGAAGAAGCTTTTGAATTAGACGAGCGAAATGAAGTTGAAATGCACCGTGGGTTAGTATTTGCAGTCAAGTAAGTGGTTGGAGAGGTCTTTAGGTTAGAAACTTAAGTAAGCATTTAAAAGAAAGCAACTCCGAGTGAATATGCGAATAGAAATATCTGGATGTCTGACCCGAAGGTTCTGTTCGATATTAGACTTGGAGTTTGCTTGAAAATAAGTTCGACGAGGTCAACTGTCAGTTTTCTGAGATACGAATAATGAATATGTATGCAATTTCAGCAATAGGAATCTATAACTATTTCCAAGCTTCATATTTATGTGACTTTTTTCTCTCAAAACCCCAACTATGTGCGCCTATGAGGTTGACACCAAGAACCATTAATTATTGATACTCATGCTCTCAATTTAATCAACAAGGTTCAAATATTGATTGAAATAACGTAATCAGCAATAAAATCCAATGAATTAATAAAAATAATGAAATATATTTGATGAGAATCAGATGGATATAAAAATATGAAATCATAGAGTTTATTTGGATGTTTTTAATTAAAAAAAATTGGTGTATCGAAGGAGAAATTTAATTTGAAAGCAATACGAATGATAAGAGGGAATATATACAGCAACAAATTAAATTTTTGAAGGATACAATCATTCCTTTTCATCTTTAATTGGATTTGGTTGGGTTTCGAATTTTTGACGTCAATTTTATTTTATACAATATTCAAAAAAAGATATTTTCTTTAAAATGATTAAGCTCTATGGAATCTCTTGCATACCAAATTACACTAGTAAAGTTAGATCGTCATCTCTTTCAAAAATTAGTAATTTTCTAAAACATTTATGAAACGTTATAAATTTATTTCAATTCATAATCTTTTCTTTGCTCATATTCTCAACAATTTTGGAGGGAAAAACTTTGTATTTGGTAAATGGCGCAGAAATATTGATTTCACTGAAAATATGATGAATAATATATTCGAATATTGTAATCGATTAACAAACAAAACCTATTATAAACACCAATACTCTATATGATGAATTCACGCCTAACACGAATAATGAAGCTTATGACATGTTAAAAGTGTATTTTGAATATTTTCTGCTTCAACCAATGTGTGTAGACAAAATTTAAGTTTGAAATTGAAACAAAGTAGATCGCCACAACTGAAAAGTAATTCTATACGACGAAGAAGAAACAATACAGAAATAGATAGGAATTTATTAGTTGACAAAAGGCATTTTAAATTCTTGGAGAAATAATTGATCAATACAACTTTGTTGCTTTCATTATTATAGTTAGAATAAATGAGTAACCTTTCCCAGAGCTAAAATTATTGTTACCGTTTTTTCTTCCACACAGAGATGGAATATTTGTATCAAAAAAGATTTAGAATCTTCACTATGCTAATATAGGTAGATTACATTTCCATGATTTGGAACCTAACCTAACCAATGGTAAAAAAGACCTTAGAAATTTGAGAAAAATGTATGATTATACTTCATACACTTAATTAAACTTTATATTTTATTCCGTTTTGTTTGATGAATTTGAAGAAAACAGTTTCAATTTTGAAGTGAACGTAAAAAATCTGGCAAAAACGTGGTACAAAAAAGAACAGCTTATTGTTTGATAATAAATATATTTTATGTCAGCCTAAAAATATGAATAAATAAATAAAATTTACTTTTGTCACCGCCCATATTCACCTGGTTCAGGTAAAGCCTTATTTATAAGTAAGAACAGTCTACCAATTTTCAGTTTTAGGCCCTCGCCTTCACCTTCTTTCCTGTTCCGCACTCTCTTCGTTGTAACACGCCACAATCATCTACTCGATGAATTCTATAAAACCTCAAAATTGATTCGAATTCTTCCTCAACCTATCACTCCAAATAAAAGTATATTGTAGTTAAAAAAAACAGTGATAAGAAAAAAAGTTCTAACGAGAATCTGCTTTTTTATCACTGATTTTCTCCTCGGAGTGGGGTACAAAACACGCCAAATGGCATGTTACATCATTAGATCTTATTCCTAGACATACTATCTTTTTTTGGATCTTACTTGTTTCGTGTTTCTTGCATCTTTCTAAAACCGCCGTTCTTGTTCATTATACAGGTTCTTTATTCCCTGGTTTCTCCTTCTTCTCTATACCTCTTTCTCCTTTTTCCCTTACAATATTCTTCTAAGGTTAAGAGTGCGTCACGAGATGAAATTCAAAACGAAGAACTGCATAGAAGAACAAAGAATACGTTCAACTGCCCATATCGCAGGAATGTCGGATAATAGGTGGAAACATAATACTAGAAAGGCGTTCCAAGGATACAGAGACAGGTGACGACAGAGCGAAATAATCTGGGTTAAGAAAGGTTTATGTCCAGAAGTTAACGAAACAGGCTCCTAAATGATGACGATTATACTTCTTTTCTCTCCCATATATCTAATTTGTTTTTTTTTTCGTTTCATGTGGTATCCGCTTCTATAATATACTGCCAGTCTAAAATAGATGTAGTATAGTTTTATGGGATATGTTCTTGGAGATTAGTCACTTGTCAATTGTTCCTTCCTGTTTGCTTCTTCGAGTTAACCTTTCTTTTTCATCGCCATTATTTTAGATAACTTTTCCAAGACAGAAGTGAGTGTTGACTTGCCGGAAGCTTCTCAAATGAATATTTCCAGCACAAATTTGTTTTATTTCGGCTTAACGTGCCTCGACAGCGTTGGTCATCGGAATAGATATAGAAAATGAAAAAAATACTGGAAAGACTATTACAGGACAAATTATTTTTTCATATAAGTTGATAGATTCAAGGAACTCCAAATATTTCTTGATCTCTGTGAGGCAGTTTTGTTGATGATACGGCCATGTTTGTGTCATAATCGCGCGATACGAACGCTCTAACCAGGTCACAATGATGTATTGCATTGATTGTTAAGTAGATGGCGATGATTGCGACCAGCGACCGCCACTAATTTTTAAATCTCTTATATGAGTGATTTTGGCAAGTTGCGACAAAAACACTGTCCGCAACACCGCGCCTCAAACGCGTCGTTCGATATTTCAACAGCAACGTATTGACCACGTTTCGTTTCTCTGATTTGTTTTTCACTTTTACTTGCAACTGTGCCTACAGTTGGTATATCTAGCATATCGCAAATGGAAGTATCTCCAAATCTGAAACCATCCCTCAACCTAACAAATTTATGTAAAAGGCAGATTGAAATCATGAAAGTTGCAGAATAGGAATCCAGGTTTATGGCAGTATGAAATATTCGCCACTTGTTACTAAAAGTATGAAATACTAAGAGCGAACTCTATAAAATTTAACAAACCTATCTTCTGAAGTTCAACCATTCAACCATTTTGTACGGCAAGCCTCTCTTCAATTAAAATGGCGTCATTAAATTTTGATGTTTGTCTGTGTGAACCTTCTCTTACACAAATGAAGACACATTCGTTCTAAAGTATGAAAAAGCCTTTCTTCGTGACTTTTGAGAAGATAAAAAATATGTGAAACTGTCTGTAAATCTCTTTGCGGTAACTGTTTGAATACTATATTCTCTTCTTTTTCGCTTTGTCGGCTATATCTCGAAATTCTTCATAGTTTGATCGGAACTGAAGTAAAAAAACACTAAAGAGTAGCTACGTGCGAAGAACTTTCAATACGGCGATTTAATCGCAGCGTTTTTGTCGCCGCGACTGGGACGCAAATATTACCGTAAACTAAGAATGTTCTTTAAGGACAACAAATAACCGTAAATTTCGTGTCGTCCGTCTATTAGTAGATAAATGGATGTTGTGTACTGGAATCGCATTAATGGTAACGCCAAGAATCTTGGATGTTATTTTTGAACTTGAGATCTCTCTCAAGACATATAGTCCGGTCAAATTAGATTAAGAAATAAGAGTGAAGCTACATAAATTCCCATCAAGCTGAAAATCGGTAAAATTGTTTAAAATACAATTTAAAATAAAATTTGAATGTTCCTAATCATTTCCTTGAAGGGAAAAAATTTTAATCAAGGTCAAAGGTGAAAAAATGAGTTTTTCGCGATTATCGACAAGTTTTCTCATAAAAATATCTTAGACAAAAATTGTTGATCATAAAATTATTTCTAAAAAATGTATCGATACTTTTTTTCCTATGAGCCACCGTTTCTGAGATATAACGATTCCAAAAGTTGTGAAAGTTATAATGTTGATAATGATTGCACGAGAAAAACCAAAGCTGCATACCAACATTGTCGAACTTTAGCAACATCTTTGTCAATTGATAATTTATTTGATGAACCTATGACAATTCCCACCAGTCAACAACCCCTAAATACGAGAAATTTTACAACTTTTTGAATCATTATATCTCAGTGGCATGTAGGAAAAAAAGTATTGATACGTTTTTTGTAGATAATTTTATAATCTGTAATTTTTGTCTGAAGTATTTCTATGATAAAACTCAATATTTTGCTAAAAATTGCGAAAAACTCAGCTTTTTGACCTTTGACCTTGAATAAAATTTTTTCCATACACGGAAATGATGAGGAACATTCAAATTCTATGTTCAATCGTACTTTGAGAAATTTTACCAATTTTCAGCTTGATGGGAATTTATCTAACTTCGAATGTCTAAATTAACAGGATTAATACTAAGATTTCTATATGTGATCTGTAGATTGGTTCAATGTATGGGATGGAAGCCAGATAAGAACCACAATAATTTTCCGAGTCATGAGGATTTTATTTGAATGATTGGATGATCGGTGAAAAATATTTTAATTGACCCTATAGACAAAAGTACCTATAAACAAGGAACATACGAGATCATGGTTTGAATTAAGTTGATTTGATTGAAAGTCTTTTTATACGAGTGTTGTTACTCAAGTTCCAAGGTAGACAAATGAAAACAATCATTCATAATTGGATACAAATGTTTCTCAATATATTCTTTATTAAGATTAATGCACTTTTACATGTGTTTGAACTAGTTGTTGAATAATTTCTTCCATTGATTGAGGTACTTCCAAAACATGTGATTTGAACACTTCAACCTCTTCTTCAGGTGTTGAAAACCGTTGATCTCACAATTTATTTATGATCTGCGCGAACCAGAAAAATTCATTGGATGAGAAACAAGGACTGTACGACGTACGATGTTTTCACTGTTCAAAAACGTTTTTGTTTGAACTGATGTGTGAGAGCCCGCATTGTCGTGGTGAAGCATGATTTGCCTTCTTCGTTTGGTTCCCCTATTTTTTGAACGCAAATAAATTCTGGTTAGATTAGGTGACATGTCTAGTTATTTCTAAAAAAGCGGCGACCATTTACCTCGAAATCGATTGTTGTTTAGTTTCGGATTTATATGCCGTGATTCAACACATGTCACAATCTTATAGACGTCGTTTGAAGCACTGCGATTTAATTGATTGAACACGAACAAATCATGCATTATCGAATGTATGCGAGTGAAAATAATGCCCAAGTATGCCTCAATCTCATGGTGGGGAACCTACGGCCTCGAGGCCGCATGCGGCCTCCGCGAGGTTCTTGTGCGGCCCTTTGCCACCTAGTACAAAATGGTAGAGTTCGTTTCAAACAACTATTGCACATCAACGCAATGATATTTGCGTGAAAAATCCCGCCAAAGACAGTCATATTGTAACATGACGTCAGAATACTAGTCTGAAACGGACCCTAACACGCATGAGTGAGTCTCTGGCCCACAGACCATCCGTTTCAGACTTGGACACTCAATGTTAATTTTTTAAACAGTTTTCAGCGCCCCCAAGTTGCTAATAGATTTTCTGATTTCTGATTCAAACTGGCATTTGAACCACATTTAATAGATATATCCGAGGCTCCTGCAAAACTACAAATGGAGTTAATTGATTTAGGGGAAGATAGTATCATCAAATCCCTTTTTAACGCTAAAGAGGATCCCTTAGAAATCTGGAAAAATGCTGTTGAATATCCATGCCTTCGAGAGCATGCTCGCCGTTTACTTTCCTGCTTCGGAAGTACCTACTGTTGCGGAAAACATTTTCTCTCATGTCAAAAATAAAAACAAATTTAAGAACGCAAATTACAGATGCACATTTAGAGGATCAATTAAAGCTGTGTGTTACGAAGCTTGATCCAAATATACAATTACTGTCAAACAAAAAACAAAGCCAAATAAGTCACTAACTTAGTGAATAAAAAAATATCTTTTATCGTATTTTTTTATAATATTTTTATATTATTTTATATGTAAATTGTATTTAAAATTTTGTAGTATTATATTTTATTTTTTCTATATAATGCAATAAATTGTTAAATCTATAGAAAAACTATAATAATTTCACAAAAGTCACTTTCTTAGGTCAATCAGCTTATGCGGCCTCTCTTATTGCTGCCTAATTTAAATGTGGCCTCTAATGGTAAAAAGGTTCCCCACCTCTGGTCTATCACATGACGATCTTGCACTATGTTTTCTGGCACATCAGACGATTTTGGACGATATTCACGAGATTCATTCTGTAGCGAAATACGACTACGATTGAATTCCGAAAATCAGCGAAAAACGGTGGCTCGAGATAGTGCTTCATCACCAAAAGTCGATGCGAGTTTATCGACACACTGCTGTTGGTTTAATCCACGACGAAAGTCATAGAAAATCATGGCTTCCATTTAATTACATTTTTTTAATAAGATAAACGTTTCAAGTATCTGTAAACAAGTCAAATAGCACTCGTAGTATAATAGGTTCTGAGTACGTTCACCATTAAACATGTCAAACGTCAGATTTGACATATCCACATCAGTGTTGCCATAAATCAGAACATAAGTAACAACCCTCGTAGAATATTGCAAATGCAGAATAGAAGATTTTGTTATATAGAAAATTCTATAGAAAAAAGTGAATTCATCATATTACTAGTATTGAATTAATCACAAATTTTTTTATTGAATCATGATTGTATTGTAATCAAAAGTAAAATTTCGAGTTAATAAAGTTAAAAGTGAAAATTTAATTAAAAAATGCTTTGATTGAACAAACTTTAAGTTAAATTGAAGAATGTGGAAAATATGGTATCGAAGTTTATGATTTATATCCTGTCTTCGATTCAATAATATGACACTAAAAAATTGTATTTTCAAACGTGTCCCCATTTTTTTCAAATCATATTTATTATAGTTCGACGCAAACAACAAACGAATTAAATTATCCGTGTTATTACCATTTTCTTCTTTTTTATTGGCGCGTTTCCTCTCAGTTCGTCTCTGCGTCGGCATTAACGCTTTCCTCGATGTCTCTAAGGAGTGCTAAACCTGAAGTTGGCGTGGGATGAAATATGGACCGGCGCTGACTGACAGAAGTGGATAATGAAAGCGAGTGCATCTTGATTTAGTCAAGATATAATGAGGTTTTGTTTAAGAGAAAAACTGTCACTTGCACTCACTTGATCGTATCCATCTCGCTGTTATTCTCCTAAGGGTATATGGAGAGATTTCTTGTGGTGAATTTGCAAATGAAAAATGGGAAAAATGTACGATAGGAGGAAATAAAATGGCGTCGGATACGGAGGCTTGGTTGGTTCTAATGGGATTTTGATAAATAGACGGTTATTTCAAGGATTTGTTATATCTGAAGGTAGATTTTATCGACATACGTATTGCGTGTATTGTAGTGACTCTGATTGATTTACTGCACGTACTTTAAGTAGACCTATTCTCAATAACAGGATAAATAGATTGATATGGAAGAAAATTGATTCGTTTTAATATGAAAATAATTTTTATGCTGTTTTTGAACGAGAAACAAAACTAAACGACGTTCTTATAATCGATAATTCACAAATATAAAGAGATTATAAACAACAATTGTTGCGATAGATCGTTAATTGCTAACTGCTAATTGAAATAATATTGTTTCATGTTTATGAAGTAATTGGTAACAAATTACTAAATAATTTTAATGAACGAGCTACTAATTGGATTGATATATTCGTAGTTATAATAAATGAGATTTATGTCTTATTTTCTTCAGGTCACGGCCAGTGACAGCCGATTTACAGAACTTTTACAAATTTCATTCTCTGGATGAATAAGTACAGTTTTTCAAAACCTAAGAAGTAGATCGAAAATAATCACAAATAATTTTGTTACATAGAAAATTTAAGTGAATTTGTTACAATCAGAAATAATGCAGAAGTTGATTATCATCTAATTTCAACTAGCACCAACAGTATCGTCTGTTTTTATTTTTCATAGTATCAGATATTCGAACGAGGATTTTTTTTTAAGTATAAAACAACCGTTTCCATAAGTATCGTACTCTCTAGGGAAATCTTTGTTGGAATTATTTTGATTACATTAGACCGCCCTTGCCATCGGCCTTGTGTAAACCACTTCCTACAAAACAGCTTATCTCGTGTCTGAAATGTCGTTAAGGCCGTTTGAAGAAAAACCACAAGCTGACCTATCGACATAAACATGAAAATATGACCCGAGGCTCATCTTTGACTACCATCACTTCTTGTGAGTGTTTCTTTTTCGTCGAGTTTTCCTTAATCCCAACGCTGTTCTGGAAAAATCATTGTGTCGGGTATATAACTAGAAATAATAACATGAAAAAGAAACAAGGAAATATGTTGAAAAGCATATTGCAGATTGGGAGGGTTTGTTTTTATAAATGGAATGTAATCAAGTGAAAGTATTGAACTTAGTTGTCTGAAATTACTAAAAATAATTTCAATCATTGCTTTGCATTGCATCATCAACGAGTATGAACAGAAAATTTTTTGATTAGTAGGTAGAAAATCTTCTCTAGTACTTCTATCATTATTATGAATTCATTTTTACTGCATCACATATTTTGAGAGAACGATAATTTTTAAAACGATATAATATTTTCCAAATTCGCAAAACGTTTTCTGCGCCGTTTCTTTTTTAAAAACAGAAATGTATTCAAGGATTTTTGTACAGAGACAAAACGAACTGTTTTTTATATATTCGGTATTAGATTAAGTTTCCTACAAATTCTATTCCAATTATCTGGTAGATTTTTTAATTATAATGCATAAATTTAGTGAAAAAATTTAAGATTAAGGCAGAATCTTGAAATGTTCTTTCAAGTTCAAAGAAATAGCCTCCGGAATTGTGTAGAAGTGCAGGGTGTCCACTTCGAATATTGATTACAGTTTTTTTTATGTCAGATGTCATGCCTTCTTTGAGTGAGTTGAATAAATAATTACAATTTATGATAATTTTCTTCAGAACGTCTCTTTTTGGCAAACGGTTTCATCGAGTTAAACATTTAGTTGAAAAATCGATTGCAAAATTTATTTTTGTTATCTTTAGATTGTACAAGTTGTCTCTTTAAAGGTTTCGGATTGTTAACTATTGGACATGAGCCGTCCCTCGCCTTCAGATAGAGGTGTAGAATTATTTATATCGTCAAATTCACTACTTGAGCATACGTAATCATCCAGAGAAAATTTATAGTGTTGGAATGTGTAATTTAGAAAATTAACTTTAATAATTTAACTTTATTAATAAATCATGAATCGAAATATGGCAAAATAAACGCTTAAGGCTACACAAACTTTTATTAAACTTTGTTGGGGAACAAAAAATGCCTGTAAACTAATGGAATAAATCGTTATTTGTAAATGAGAAGCAAAATAAAAACAGGTTTCAATCCACTTACAAAATGAGTAAAAGTATAGAAAGCGAATAAACAACAAAAAATTAGAATAAAATAAAATTCTGATAAAATGAAATAAGTACGGACCTGGCGTCGAGTTTTTGATGTGTCTCCCTGGAGATTTAGTCCTAAAAAGCAAAGTTGTAAGCAGAAGAACAACAAACAGAAAAGGAATGAGGAGACGGACGCGTTAGTGCCGAGACGTGGTGAGCTACATGGATTCGTGTAAACTATTAATGGAAACATTCAAGGAGCGATGGCCCGGAGACAATAAGACTCAACTAAAATCATAATTCATACAGTACAGATAAAGAAAATGGTATAATGTGAGATATGGTACATGTTAAATTCCAGAAATCGGAAAATGAAGAAAATTATGCGATTCCATAATCTCACTTAGTGTTATTCGTAACTACTGATTTGCTTAGGTCATTTTACACCTTGGTTGCAATTATCAAATAGCGTTGTTACTACTTCTAGCACTTGTTCTATCTATTTCATTCTTTAAGCTTCAATTTTCTTCACTTAATATACTACCATCTCCTTCTTTTTTCCATAGTTGGTCTATCTCCTGTTTCTAATTTAATATTTTTCCTCATCCTTGCTCTAAGTTGTTATTTCAGTGACTCCACCTCTTTCTTGTTCGACCTCTATCCGTATTTCATTTACAGATTTATTCATTGTTATTTTGACCAGTCTATCACTCGATTTATATGTTTTAAGCAGTGATATCCATTCGTTAATGTCTACTTCATATGATGGTTCGATGTTTTCGCTTCTTTCTGGGTCTAGTAGTGTTTTTCCCGAGATCTACCTCCAAGAGCTGTTTCATTTTTGATACTTCTAAGCTTGTTTCGGATGTATAGGTCTTAATGTCGCTGCGAAGAATCCTCTGACCTCATTTGCTCTAGCTACTTGTCTTCTTATCTCGCTTTGTACAACACCATAATAAAACAAAACCATAAAGTCGGACATCTTAATAAAATGGAGTCCAATTGGTGATTTTTTGTATCTGAACAGTCTAAAAATCATATATATTCATGATGAAAAGTAATTATTACATCATCACCACTTTCGTTTTTACTCATAACATCCAAAGTAAAAAGACATTGAAATAACAAACAGGAGATATTATTGGGCCAAAGAATTGCGTTTTCACCAATTAAACATTATTTCTTTGTAGTAGAGCATGAATTCAATAGACTGTCACAAAACGAAATACGTTGAAACGGAAAATAAACATCGTCAGACTAATAACTCACAACTTATAAATTGAATGTTACAAAATGTTTTATGGGATTGAGCTTGAGTCTATAGACATAAGTTGTATGTTGAGTACTTTCAGTGTCTCTCCTAGGAACTTAAAATTTGTAATTCAGTTATTGAGAAATAACGCAAACTAATAAAGTTGTTCAAGCGTTATACTGAAATATTTTCTCAACTGTAAAAAATTCAAAGAATCCAATTTAGCAAATTAGATGCTTAAAATGAGAAGTATATCGTGAAACAACAACACAAAAGAAATCTCAAACACTGACAAATAATTGCCGTCAGAAATTGGATAGCGTCTTACACTTATATAAATATCGAATATTTACAAAGGCTCCATCGTGACAGAAATTCAATAACCATTATTGTAAAAATATATTTAAATATATAAAAAATGTATTAAAATTAGCAGAGCGGACAGGGGGTGTTAGCTCACTTACTATTTTATCAAAAGGTGACAATTTTTACTGCTACTACAATTATAATTAGTTCAAATTCTACAAATTGCAGCTTATTTTTATTTTATCGGTTAGCACAAGACCATTAAAACCTATTCGACAGGCAGACTTGACACAATATTTCCAGATGGTTAACGAAAACCTACCCATCAAGCCTGAGAGTTTTTCAGAGAAGAATTTGTTAGAATTTATCAACAAATTAAAGATGGGAAAATTTCAATCTTCTTTGATGTAAATTCATTATTTCCCATTATCCATTATCCATTATTTCATCACGATGCCACAGATCTTCGTGTACCTTGAGGACTTACTGAGATCTAATAATTTGGGAGCTGATGTGACAACAAAAATATGTATGGA
Organism: Diorhabda sublineata; assembly: GCF_026230105.1. Taxonomy (NCBI): domain Eukaryota; kingdom Metazoa; phylum Arthropoda; class Insecta; order Coleoptera; family Chrysomelidae; genus Diorhabda; species Diorhabda sublineata. The sequence continues at coordinate 4,851,946 of NC_079482.1, forward strand.
ACAAAACTATTAGTACAACGACGAATTCTACAAGCAAGACGAGGAAACAGCAATGGGAAACTGCCTTTCACCGTTTATGGCTGAAATGTTCATGAGTCATTTTGAAAAGTAAATCAGTCAAAAGTTTTCGGTATTTTCACATGGTATGGTACAGGTATGTGGATGATATTTTCGTCATATTCAATACGAGGAAGGTAAACGTAGACGGATTCATTTTAGAACCCAACTCGAAATATCCATCTATAAAGTTCACCTATGAAATGGAGAATAATGGACAGTTACCATTTTTACATACTTTAGTAATTAAGATTATTCATAGGTTAGAATTTGATGTATCCAACATAAGATGGCCAGTCTCCATTTCCTGGTACATCGGTTAATCCACTTTCCACTCACCATCGAGAGATACAATAAGGAAAAGTCCTTCACCCGAGGATGTAGCTGTACTCAACGGTTATGAAAAAAGGTTAATAAACCGTCATAGGTTTAAGAAATCTCTATATTAAACCACTTTTTTCCAAATCCAAAGTGAAAAACAAGAAAAATTTGCTCTGATACCTTTCAATCACCTTTATACAAAAGGATTGGAAGGAATATTTTCCAGAGTGGGTTTAAAATTGGTTTATAAATCCAACAACACATTAGAGGGATAAAATACCAAATTTGGAAAAGAGTGGTATATATGAAATAAGTTGAGGTTATTGTGATGGAAAGTATATAGGGCAGACTAAGAGATGTGTTATGTCCGATTTAAAGAGCACATAGCTCATTTCAAATATGAACGGACTCGAAAATCAGGTATTGCCGATCACGCTGCCAGTCACAATCATGACATGAAGGATAATAGGCACGTGGAAAATTCCATGTAAAGTGGGAGGGTAATGTAAAAAACAGTCTGAAAGAAAAGGGTCGAATACAACCAAGCAAGTCCTAAAATGTTGGGTAAACATATGCCAAACCTCTACAGCTCAAAGTCCATAAACCAAACTATTAAGAAGAAATCGATGCTTATGTTTTTTTCAACAACTACTTAAAGACTCTGAATACTCAACCACTTCACCAAAGGTAAACAGTTTACCTCGAGTCTCTGAAGACGATAACTAGGTTATCGAAACTCGCGTCATACGGTGTAATTGTGATTGCTGGTGTGGTGGTGATGTAAACAGTGTATTCAGTACCAACAGGTATCACCACTCGGCAGGCACCACTCTAACTACTCAATTTTTCACCCTCTTGTCAACATAGCAATTGTTTAAATTATTCTTAATGGCAAATTGTATCAAGTTTTGCCCTAACAATTTGTGTAGTCCAAAAAAATCATTATCACTTCGTTTATTTACGTTTTATGATTGCCCAGATTTTTTCTCTCAGTGAGTTCAATGGCTAGATACAGTCCCACACTAGTTTTGACTACAGTTGTAAAAGTCAAATGCTTGAAGAACTGCTCTATTATCTGTTAGGATAAATATCTTTACATTGAGATAGTTCCGTTCTGCACAACAAAATATGCATGTTTGGTCACAAGTAATATATTCCTGCCCCTACTTGTCTATTTCCCATTTAAGAGCCATTAGTGTAGAATACTGATGGGTCTTGTGGGAAAGCAATCTCTGCATTTGTTTATTACTGTCGACTTCTTATTATGTTTATATCGTTTTTGGTAGAGCACAGTTTGATAAAATTACCATCTGTGATCATATTTAAGAGCACCTCACATTTGTTTAGAATTCTTAGATGCCCAGTCAGATCGTCGGACTTCATATTCAATTCCTTGGATGCCTTTATAATCCACTTTATCCCTTCATTTTGTATAAGGGTCTTCAAAGAGAGCAAATCTAGTACTGCTTATCTAAGGTTTTTGTTCTGGGCTACCATATGATTTGTATTCTCAGTTTCAGACTATTCTGAAACAGTTTTATAAAGTAACTTATGCCTTATTGCTTTTGCTTCTAGATAATCCATGAAGATAAAACCATCCTATGAATCCCATGATGGATTTTACTCTTTGGGATCACACCCACCGGATATAATCCATTATTTTGACTATAGATTAATTCCTAAGGTATACTAGTATGTCCATGATTCATCTTCTGTAACATGATACAAAAATTCATCTCCGATTACTTCCGAAAGTATGAACTAGCTACAAAATCCCTGCTAACTCGTGTTATCAAGTGATTGGTTTATAGAAGGACCTTCATACCCAGAAATAGATTTAATTCTAATAGCTTCCATCTCTTAATATAAAGTATTCTAATGGGGGGAAAATTATCAATTTTTTTCCGAAGAGTTTCTCATATAATAACCAAACAAACTGCACATAAAAACAGTCGATTTCGATACACATATTTATTAAATAAGGCAACCTGGTCCGGAATATTTGATGAAATTATCGATTGATGTCTCGAACGTCAGTCACAAACGAGCGAACGAGGTTAGGTAAATTAATTTGCAGCGAGAATTAATCAAAAGGTCTTTTTCAAATAGAATTAATACTTCATCCACATGATTACTTCCGTATCATATGAACAAAAACCCGAATAGAAAACGATTTAACATCACCGCATAGTTAATTAAAACTGTTTATTTCCTCAGATATGTTTCAATTTTATTCGAAATATCGGGAATGAATTTAAAAAAAAAAGATATTCGCCGGGCTACTCACACAATCGATTGTGTTATCTACCGATACTTTTTCATCAGTCTCTCTTTTACTGGTATTTGAAATCAAATTTTAAGGTAACTTTAAGGAAATCTAGAATAATTATTATACTGAATTGTAATTTCAAAAAACCCTATATATATATATAGTTCTTATTTAGTATTTCCAGCTGGCGGACCGCAAGCGATCCTCTCCTTTCCAATATTCATTAATGTTGGGATTACATTGTAACAAGTCTTATACAAAATTTATAGTGAGACTAAACAAGCCACTTTATCTCCAATAGGCCCCTCCTCCAGTAATATATGTCACTCTTGATACCGGAACACTCGTTGGACAGGATTAAGTCACTCAAGTATTTATGGCTCCATCTAGTGGGTATGTCATTGGAGAATGTAGAGCAGCGATGATGGTGATGGTGCACGATGCGTTGAAGTCGGGATGACTACGAGAAATTCAAATCAAATTTAGTTTATCGCATGTAAAAGTCATTTAGTTGTCTGAAGATTGAAACTGATTCGTATTTATGAAGTTACAAGACAAACAGTAAATTGTAACATACCATTCTTTATATTGGCTGTCAAGTTTTTCTTTTTAACGTTGCTTTTTATATATTGTTAGTGCTTACAACATTCCAGTTCAAAATTTTGTAAAATAAAATCGTATTTATTTGGCAAACAGAACGAAGAATAGAACAGATGAAATTCCTGTTTGGTCATATTGTGAAAAATATAAATTCAGTTTCTTCATATGGTCGAGTATAATCTCCTTTTTATTAGACTCTGTTCTACCTACTCGTGTCTCGTTTCTGTTTCTCATTTTATTTTTTTTTTCTGCAGCTAACATCCCAGTATATTTTTTTCAAACTACTATATATTTTGTGGAAGTGTTAAACATTTCATTTTTTGATTTTTTGAACTTATTATTCACTTATTCACTGTATTTTGCTACCAACATATTAACATTTAGAGTATTATTATATCGTGGCTTTGATTGAAAAAAATGCTGCTACTCATTATCATGCTCTGTTTTTTATCTTGGAGTGGGAGGTCGATAAAAAATTTATTTCTTCAAACACTCGAATGTTGAAATAAATAAATCAGAAGTGACTACTGTACCACAATACGTGAACAAAGAAATATTCAAAATGTTTTAAGAAAAACGAACAAATCGAATAGCATATTACAAAGTGAACCAAAAAATTCACGCTTATGAGTAATATGAAATTAAACAATTGTTTATATGTGTAGAGAGATCTTGATATATATCTTGTTGTTAAATTAAATACCTCAAAGTTATAGGAACGTCTAATTTCCGTCAAATTTGTCTGTCACTTGTCATTTGTGTGACAAGAACCTAGTTGACATGAAGAATAAACTGGAGAATTAGATTAAATTAATATAAAACAATTATTAGAGATTTATTTCAGATAAAAAATTAAAAACGATACCAAAAAATCAAAAAATAACAAAGTAGGTTTATTAGGATTGATTTAGAACTCATAGAGCTTCTATCTTTGAAAGTTCTAAGCTTCAAGCTGTACTATTAATGGCAACTCTAAGATTGAAAAGTGATGGATACTCACTCTATGGCATGACATGACAGAAGGGAGAGAAGGAATAAAATTGACTTTATTCATGGGCAATTTAGGAGCTGATAGGTAATGCAATCAATAATCTAACTGCAGAGGAACATGAATATGTCTTATTAAACAATTACTAACGTTACCGAAATAAATCAGAAATATCTGTTGGCCGGCCACACACTTATGGAAGTCGAGGAACCAAACAGCATCATAGAAAGAACAATAATTAGTCAGATTCTCCACTCAGTTTTTACATGCTTTTGGGTAAACTAAACAGCCTATTTTCTGACTTTTTATCTTATAAAAACTGGAAAATTTTTTATATATAAACAACTGTGTGGCTTGAGCTGCGGAAAGATGTAAAGGACCAGTTCTGAAGAAGATTTGTGCAGCCTTGAGTCGCACACCACGACAAAGTGGACTCATTTCGAAGCCGCCTGCCAATCCTCCCAAAATTATAATGAAGAAAATTGGAATTGATGAGTATAGAGACCTTATGACAATTATTTGATAGATATCAAAAAATACTACCAATCAATACCGAGTGATTCTGACTTTTCTTAGCTGAAAGTTTAAAAGCTTAGTTCCAGAAATATTTTATTATGAACAGTTTTTAAACAACAGCTACAATGAAGTCGAAAATCTTACACTTTTTGAAAGAAACTGTATATTTAAATCAAAGTGTAGATGAAATTTTTGAAAACACGACCAGACAAACATTGTTGCATGTTTCTGTTGTGAGTTCTGAAAAGAAATTGAGTTTTCAGAGCACCAAAAATCCTTCTTATAGAGTTAATTAATTAATAATAACTTACGTTTTTCTGAATCTGAGGTACAGAATTGTCGAAAATTATCAATCAGGGTACATTCTGATAAGATGTCCGACTTTATGGGTCTGCTCACTATTCTGGTGCCCGTTTTAGTGGATGAAACTTTATGATGTAATTGAGAAATTCCATTAGAAGCTACTTGAGAGTGAACGTGACGCACTCATATTAACTAAATACTGTATAGCTCAAGGAAAATGAACCAGATTGAATATATACTATTCTTGTTTCTCATTCTGTTAGTAAGCTTTTCGCAATATTTGACTAACTAGAATTTGTTTTGGATAAAACACTCAAGTAGCCAAAGAAGTGAGCTCTCGAAAAAAATTTGCGCCGTATTAAACTATTTAGAAAGTCTTAATAGAGTGGCGCAGTCTGCAGGATTTTCCGATTTGCTTGTGTGAAACATAGAGGTTTTTGAGCAAAATGACAATGATTTCAAAATAATTTCCACAATTAGTACTTTTTGACACTATAATAATGATAACCGTATATTTCTTATGAACGTCATTGGATTTGTAGAATACCAATCTACACCACAATCCCCAGAGTGCCACAAAAGAAGTAAATAGAACAAAATCAATCATTTTACGAAAAAGTATATAAGCAAAAAATGGAATAAACGACGAGGGAGAAGTTTCTCTCGAGATATTTTTATATGGCTATTTACATTGAATATACATTTTCATTGAAACGTGAGAATATAAAATTTTGATGATAATATTTTTGTAAGCCGCTTTTTCCGTTGGTGTGGTGAGGAAAATCTGGTTGTTTTTCAATCTCTTATCGCGGGAAGATACGAAAAAAGTGACATGAGAAAATCAAACTCAATTTTGTAGATTTTTCGTTATAGATATCTTTATTTTAAAGATGATAAACATTGTAGTAAAAACACAATCAATCTAATAGCCATCTAAAAATTTCGCTGGCCTCTTTTAGTTACTATTGGTGTCAAAATAATTGAATTCATAGGAGCAAATTAATTATAAAATCAATTTATTCTTTCATTTTTGATGCAGATTTTTCCCATTTATTTTCTTTGCTAGAAGGGTTACTTTAAGTTTTCTCACCAGTTTCGGTTATTTCCCAAAGGAAATATCTAAAAATCAATATTTAATAAAAAATAAATCATCAAAATTAATATTCATGTAGCATATATAGCACTCGATAAACTCGATGGTAATTTATCTTCAGTCAGGTTGGTTCGCAATATTATCACTTATAATATACACTACCATTCAAAAGTTTTTACCCACCCTATAATGTGTGACAAGTTAAAACATGCAAATACCTGCAGATTTGTTTATTGTTCAGCTATGAATTATTTCGGTGTTTATGATTGTAGTTTAGTCGCAGTTTGTTAGCCCTGTGAGAAACAAGAACGTGCTCACGGACTAAGATATAACAGCTCAGATCAATGAATCTAGGAATCTGCTTCTGGTTAATTCTACTTTGAAAACGAGATTGAGAGAATCTGGCCTTTTTTGGAGGGTAACAGTGAAGACGTCAAAATGAAATCAAGAGGTTGCAATCGGCTAAATAACATTAAAGCATGATAACAATTCTAATAATTCCTCGAAGATATGTAAAGAGTTTTTGAAACAATTGGAAAAGAAGAATGTACTGAAAATAATGATTTGATCGTCACAGATAAATCCGTTTGAGTTGAGGAACAAATTGGACAAGAAAGTCAGAAAGCAGTGTCCCATTTCTACTTTACATCTTTGGAATATCTTGATTATGGCGTCAAATGGCAATCATCATCAAATCATTAAAAATATCGACAAGAATTTGCATATAACTAATTGAAATCCTATCGTAACTTCTTATTTTATCCATTTATTTATCAGAAAATGGATTCTTCAGTGATCAGTTTATGAAAATATCACAAATCCATGATATCTACCGTACATATTTTTGACATTTTCGCAATAACGTGGAGAAAGAACGAACGTGTTACTGGCAGTTACGAGACCAAACCAATAAAACTGAAGATCGAATTTTGCGCTTATAGCTGGATTTTCCAATTGAACTTATCATTTTTTAACATCTTTCAGTTGTATACGTTTCAGAAATTAAAATGTCGGTTATAGATTTTGATTGAAATATTGTTATTCTATATTTGTTTTCATACAGAATCTTTTCAAATTTCTTCCATAATTTTGTACTAAATGAAAAAAATTTATGGAAAATAGATACAGAGTTTGAATGAAATGAGGTAGCGTACAATTTCCTATATTTTTCGAAGCATATTCTGCATTTGGAATTCTATAATTAGGTCAATCTGAGTTTCTTCCTTCTAACCACTAAACCTGCCAAATATAATCTTATTAAGTATTTTTTAAGAGGCAGTACCCAGTGAAAAGAAGCTGGAAGAGGTATTCACTTCCCTTCTCCTGAAACTTTTTCTGGAAGTATATTTTCTTAGTAAAAATGTCTTGGCCTCTTGGTTTCAATGTTTTGATAGCACCAGATACCTCGTGGTATTTGAACTACTATTGGCGTGGTAGTAGATTGCTTTTCCCTATCTTTAATACTACTGAAATCTTTTGGTCCTCATTTTCATGAGAATAATTAGTAGGTACACAGACAAGATATCATTAGGTAAAGAGTTTGTGATGATCTCTAATGCTTCGACTCGTTCTCAGAGCTACAGTGATGCAGGTAAGTCGGTGTAGTCTGAGTTTAGTGTACCAAACTTCCTTCTATGATTCAACGGGCTCATATTCAACATATAGTCCGGTCAATCTGGACATTGGGTTATACATAAAGTCACAACAAGCTGACTTAGAACAGGATGCTGAAGAAGAAAACCAAGAAATTCAGGAGTTCAACGGCGAACAAAATGTCGCAGACCCGGTTGAAATCTATAATTTTTATGGAAAAAATGGAATGATATGGTATAAGGAATATACGTAAAAACCAGGTCCGAAAATATAATTATCTACCTGCCAGATATTTTTAGAGACAAAGGCTGTTTAACCTCGGGCTTGCTCCCGATTTACGTGGCAATATCAGAAAAAATTTGTGTGAAAATCCGGAGCCACCTACCAAAAAGACAAGGCCTAATCAACAGGGAAGATGCTCTGAATGCCCACGTTCACGTGACAGAAAAACTAGATATGTTTGTGAAGCGTGACCCGTGTTTTTATGCCTCGAGCATGCAGTCATCTATTAAAAAATTGTACTAATTGAATACACAATAACCTTTTTGTTACTAGGGAGAATTTTATTCGGTTTTTTTGTTCGAAAGCTTGTACTCGTAGTTTTATTTCTATTTCGATTTGTTTAGTATCTTTATTGAGAAATTATCAGCAAAGAAATAAAAAAAGCATCTCATTTTTTACTCCAATATCAAATAAAAACGAAAAATAATATTTTTATACAATGATTTCAATATTACCTACTAAGAGGGCCCAGATAAACATTAAATTTTCTCCAAAATAGAGGAATATAGAACTGGCGTGAAGCAGCCATGAACAAAAATAGATGGAGGAAAGCAGTAGAGCGACTCCAAGCTTTAGGCCTTAAGGACTTATATATATATATATATATATATATATATATATATATATATATATATATATATATATATATATATATATATATATTATAAAAAATGCTCGACGGCCTGTCAAAATGATGTAGTGGTCGATGTGGTGTAATTGACAACTTTTGTATTTGGTATGTGTAGGTGTTTAGCTTTCAACTACTAATAAAAATAATGAAACAATAAGGTGATTCTAGATACTTTTTGACTTGTGTTGTCAATATTTTATGGTCACACGCCAATTTCAAAACAATATGAACTGATATAATTCATGGTAAATAATTTTGGGTATACAAAGATTTCCATCAAGTCCAAGTGATATTTTTAAGACAATACACAAACTATTATTTTTAAATTCAAAACATTGTTTTTAAAAATGTTAATCTACTGGAATCCCAACTTATATATTTTTTCTTCTTATTGTGAAAATTTTCTAACGATTTCATTTGTTTGTTCCTGCTTACACAGCATCAGCAACTCCCCATTTTTTTATCAATTGTCTTAAACCTTCCACAATTCAGGGAAGTAGGACCCCGGATTTAAATATTCATTTAAAACTGGGACAGATTTAAGATTTTATCTCCCTTAATAAAAACAGCATTAACTTTTTTTTTCTTCACTAACGACTCTCCCCCAAGAAAATTATAATCTCAGTTTCACGAGCATTGTACTAACTTATTTAAATACCCCATTGATATGGAAATTAGCGTTTCGACGTAAAGTCTCAGATCCCACCTAAACCGGGCAAGACCATTTCCTCGATGACGAGATCGTACCCTGTGGGGTGATTTTAGGGTGGAAAAAATGTTTAAAATATAATATGATAAGTTTTTTGCATAAAAAGAAATAACAGAGGGGGTATTTGAACCATGAAATTATGAGAATATAAATAGATGATTTAATGTAGATTATTTTCAAGTGGGATGAGTTTTGTGGTCAAATACGAGCATCAAGCTCATGATTAAAAAAACCCAACCATGCAAAGCGCGTATTTTGCATATTATATGCATTTTTTTGGGAAATAGCACATTCTGAAACAATTACTTTTATTGCAGTTCTCAAGAACGGACTGCATAGGATCTAGACCAATTTGTGTCCGCTCTTATTTATTTTGCCCTTTTGAAAAGATAACATCGACTTGTGCTTTGCTGCGACTACCTCAAATAATATTACAAAATGGGTCACTTGGTTTGATGCCGCTTTTTTATTGAGAGAATTTTTATAAAATAAAAGATTTCATATTATTTTCCTAGTACCTTAGTGATGTTAAGTAATTATTTAAAATAAAACAATCATAGCTCTAATAGAGAAATCCAATTTTCCAGGCAATCTGAGGCAGCTTTTCAAAATGTCCCAGGCAAAAAGTGCTGCATGAATTTGCAAAAATTTAAAAATGTGATTCTTATACTCAGACAGGAGACAAAATTTTTAGAAAACAAAAACATTTAGGGGTTCACTGTTTTTATAACTAATGGCAATTTGCTTACCTGTTTATTTTAAAGCGAATCAATAAATTGATGTATGAAAATTCTTTTGCATATTTTCGACATTTTTGAGCATATTTTGACACTTAATCATTTGCATATTTGAGTGCATATTTTGAGTTCTCCATTTGCATATTAATCATGATTATTGTTTTATTCGGAGTCCCTTCCACTGAACTGTAAACAAGATGATACTGAAATAAATATAAATATGTTCGAAAACGGACTTGAAAATAGGCATATTATTCTCTAGATGAATAGTTGAAACTACACTGCCTGATATGGGTTTTGCTTTTCGAAACTAAAGGTAAAATTCTGTTAAGGTAAACTTCGGTCTCTGGAGACGATAAGTTGGTTATCGAAACGTGCGTTTAGCAGTATAATTGTGAGTGTTGGTTTAGTGGTAATAGTGTGTTCAATATGGACACCAATCGTTATGGAAATTTTGAATGGAAAATTCTACGGCCTCTTTTTCATGAGATCGCGACGTAATACAATTAGCTTTTTATAACTAAAAGAATTTTCATTCATCCACGTCTAATTCGATAAAAAAAGTGCTAGAATGTAAGCAGCAATTTCTATATTTGAGGTTACGGAAGAACAGATGAAAACCACTCTAGAAGAAGCATTCCAGAATTGCTTTTGGTCATAGATTCAACGTTTAGATAAGTGCCAATTGTAGTACTTTAGAAGAATTAATAAGTTTCCGTATTAATTCAATCGGATATTGTAATGTTTCATTCTCCTTTATTCAAAAAATGGTATAGTTAAAAAAATAGCAAAAGACCATTGTTTTATGAGTATGAAATTGTTTTTATCTACAAATAATAGAGCGAATGCTGAAGAAGAAGATGAGACAGTTACTAGAGACTATATGGTAGAATCAATATTTCATGAAAATGCATTACTAAAACATTCAGCTTTTCAGTATTATACATATCTTTAATTTATCTAATATATTTTACATAACTCATGTAGATTGAACACAAGATTTTCATTTCAAGTACAGTAGAGTACTGTAAGAGTAAGAATGTATAGATGTCTAGTTACCTACCCTAGACCAGTTCCCTGCATAAACAAAATATTGCGATACCATAGCAACGAACAATAAATTATTAGAAGTGTAAGTGTGAAGTTTGACGTCAAAAACTAAACTACGCAATAAATTATAAGAAAAAAGATGTCCACCGAAATTGTGAGAAGCCATCATCAAGTACCTGTATTTAAAGGGGTTAAGAGGTGAGCAGATTTACGAAGATATGTTCAATACCCTGAGTGATCAATGTCCTTCGTATGCGATCGTGAAAAATTGCACTGCAAGCTTCAAAAGAGGTAAATTTTCCATTGAAGATGATGTCTGATCGGGAAGGCCAGTTTCTGTGTCAGTCCCCCAAAATATCGATGCAGTTCATGACATGATTTTATCAGACCTTCGAATTGGACTAAAACGGATATCTGAAGCACTGAATATTTCATACGAACGCGTTCATCATAGAGTTCACGTCAATTTGGACATGAGAAAAATTGCTGCAAAATGGATCCCCAAATGTATGAAAATTGACCAAAAGGGTGCAAGGGTAAAAGCATCGCGGTCCATCTGTGCTCGATTTCGAAACGATGTATAGTTCTTCAACCGAATTGGTACTATGGATGAGACTTGGGTACATTTCTACGATCCAGAAACAAAGCAACAATCGATGGAATGGCGACAATCTGGTTCTTCAAGACCTAAGAAGTTTCACGTTCATAAATCTGCTGGAAAAGTTCTTGCTTCAGTTTTTTGGGATTGCCATGGAGTAATCATGATTGATTTTTTGGATAAGGGTAGAACAATAACTGGAGATTACTATTCGACGACATTACTGACCACTCTGGGGGAAAAACTGAAGAGAAAAGACGCGGAAAGCTATCCAAAGGTGGACAACGCCCCTGCACACAAATCTCTTGATGCCATGCAAAAAATTCGTGATTTACGGTTTGAATTACTAGAACACCAGATCTGGCTCCATCCGACTACCATCTCTTTCCACAACTGAAAAAAAGGTCGTAAATTTTCTTCCAACAAGGAGGTAATAAAAGCTGTGGGGGTCTAGAAACGTTGCAGTTTTGCTGTAATGAATGTATCCAATTAAGATGAGAATATGTTGAGTAATAAAATATTTTCACATTGAAATTTTGTTTGGTTCTATAGTACTTAGTATGTAAGAATTTTTCAATATATCCTCGTACAATCATGAATCATTGGATTGATTGTATTGTATCTGTGACAATTTTTTTCTTAGTTTACTTAGTTGAGTCGAATAAAAAAATTGTGGACGAAAATCCCTTTGGTATATAAATTCCCTACTTCTATGTTGTATATTTTAGGAAGAAACATGAGTTGTAAAATAGGATATGAGAGTGAAAAGGGATGAGTTTGACATTCTCCTTTAACCTTTGTCACTTAAATACTGGATTTTAGAGCAAAAACTTCATAAAAAGAGAATTCTTTAGTAAGTGTACATCAAAAACTACTACGTAACCCTGGGAATCTTGATTTCGATGTCTTTGTCAAGCGATAAAATTATTATATGAAGTTGAAAGTTACAAAGTGTCTTTATACAGCATAAGAGCAGTCTTTTTATACACATTTTGTTCTCAAGAATTATCACAAAAGTGTTTCTATTTATTCTTTGGTAGCTTCAAGTACTAACATTTAAAAAAACAAATATTTCCAAAACAACTTCATTTTCAATCCTATTTCAGTTATTACCGCCAAAAATAAACAAGAAAGTTCAACATTTCCTCTCTCATGCCTATCTTGAGATGGTATTTAAAGGAGCAGTGACCTGCCACAAGACTAACCACCAGTTTAAAGTCATTTTTGGAGAAGGTACTTAGACATATTATTTTTTAGTTGATGTTAGCCCTAAAGTGATTCACCTGTAAGACTTCATCTGATCCTTAAACTATACGATCAGTTCGTTGTTGCTATGACACAGTTAGGTGATGGTACAAAATAAGGAGTCGTTCTCCATTTTTTGGCAAGGCTATCCACTTCCAAATGCCTAGTATACCCTGGTTACCTAGTCACCTAGTGCTTCTAGAGTTTTTACATTCCTACGGTAGCTTGGACAACACACAGTACTAACTTCTTGGAATAGATCCAGCGTAGCCTGGCAACGTTGTCGAAGAAGATTAAATCGAAGTATGTTCGTATTTCAGACAGTTGAGTCTGTGTCATGATAACACGTGCTCATCGAGTAAATGCGTTTTCAGTATGTTTACCGAATTTCTGAGCTCCCCGCTACTAAATCATTCAACAATGTGGAAGTCGTACCAGAAATTCTAAGAACAGCGCTCTGTTGCCGACGCACAGTGTTCTAAACAACCGTTATCTGTAACAACTAATGAAAATATGGTGCTGGCGTTAGTTGAGCAGCTGAGCTAATCTGCAATGCGTCCCCTCCATGCATTTCGCGAGGATGATTTCGATCGCAGATTTGAATTTTACGAGCTGCACCTCGGATGCAGTCAGGACGCAGAACGGTCGATCGGCATAACTGCGTGTACAAGAACGACCAGAATCTTCATGTAAGAAAAATTAAACCTGCCTGGGCTGTGTGTGTGGGTCCATACTTTTTCTAGTGTGCGAGAGTCCCTTAATGTTCATTTTGGAAAAGGGATAGATAGACGAGGATTCGTTGACTGACCCGCACGGTGTGACACCCTGCAAGAGGAGCACGCAGCATTCCCGACCTCTGAACTGCAAAATTGAAGAGGAATTTGAAACTCTTCGCGAACGGCTTGACGTGCTGCGCGGATCTGCCTCTCCGTTGAGAAACGTTGCAAAAAAAGGGCATCAATTTGAACACTTACGTTTTTGCAGTCTCTTTTGTAATTTCTTTCAATAAACTCATGTTAACCTATTAGTTTTTTCTCTAAATGCAAATCTGTTGCCAGACTTATCCGATTTCGGTATAAACTAATGACTTTAATGATAAATTTCATAAAAATTTAACACCTTTATTGAAAGATAATTTTAGACAATAATTGAATTTTTAATGAATTCTCAAATACATTTTCATATCTAATATCCTTCTAGTAGCATAAATTATGCACGTTAATGCTAAAATAGTTTTTTGTACTAAAAATAAATTACCATTCTAATTTAATATCGGGTCAGATGGCTGTGATAAAATTCAATTATGCGAACGAAAATTGCATAATTCTACTGCATCCATTTCATATTTCTTAACCGATAATTTTTATATGAACCGTATAATTTCAAATTGTTTAGCCGACACGACTTGATCTGACCTATTATGAAATCTAACGTTACAACAAGTTATTCATGAAGTCAAATTTGAACAAGAATTTATTCATATTTATGGATTTATAGATTTTAGGAAATCATATTGAAATATTGTTATGAATTGTACATGATTTTTAATCAAACCAATTATTTTAATTATGCTTTGTTAGTTTCCTCTCTTATAAACGCTTCATTTTACCAAGATTTGTATATATTTACTTTGGAAACAGTTTTCACAATATTAAAAAACATTGTAACGACCCAAAACTGTATGTACTTGTGAAAACCTAATAATGATACATTAATGTATATTGTTTTGAAAGAATTTATTCAAGATTATCAGGATACGAAAAAATATGAACAGAATTGTTGGTTGTTACTATATATGATGGAATAATAAATTATAGTTGACATTTTATAACTACGATCGATAATTTTTGAAAAAATAATAGGACGAAACCCATTCGACAAGGAGAAGAATATAAGGTGGGAAAGGGGTGAGTTTTTAAGGATAAAACAGTTTATTTCGATACAAGACAGTACAAGTCCAATGGAAAAAGTCAAGTGACAAAGTTGTAGGTAATGAAAAGTCTTACAACTTTTGTATCTACAATTTCTTCAGATAACCTCAAAATTTATGTGAAAAATTCAAAAAACAAAGTATTTAATTTTTTGTTTTTATCTTTTACAAAAATTATTTCTCGAAACTTAGTAAAAGCTTAGCTTTTTATATCTCAAGCACACTGTAATTTATTTTATTTGAAATACTTATTTTTTTTTTCATTTTATTTTGAGTCAATTAATATTCTCAATTAAAATTCTTCCGTCAAAATATCAGCTTTTTTCAAAAACTGAGTTGTTTTTGGTCCAACGAAACTTCTTTTTTCTTATGTTGTATAAAGATATTACCATTAACGTGGTACATTTTCTCAGAAATGGCAAAAAAAACTCGCATTCGAAAATTTTATTTAATCATTAAGTACATTTTTTAAAATTTCACACTCTAATTATAAGAAAAACCTGAGTTTCCATGATAAACATAAGTAATTAAACTGTGAAATTTCAATGACTATTTCCTTCGAAAAATTTAAGCCAACCAAAAAGCTGTAATATTTTATGTTTACCTAGCAACGATCAAATTTCAGCGATAATACTGCACTAGTGCAAATTATCGATAAATTGCACTAGTGCCAAATTTTCGTCTAGGATTAATAAACATCATTTGGTTTTAATTTTATATTTTAAGAAAAGGAACAATTTTTGTTTATTTTAAATTAAATTTTTCTCAGGAAATAGTCTGCCAAAATGCCCTCTCGTGCATGTCAAATTGTCTCATAATTTGACATGCACAAAATTAAATTATCGACAATTTGACATGCACTCGGGACATTAATATTGAATATCAGCTAAAAATTGTGAATAATGATTAAATAAACTTTTTTCTGCCATTTCATAGAAAATGTAATATCCTTTTCCAACATTAGAAAGTTGAGATTTTCACGAACCAAAAACTTTTGAGAACTGGTGATATTTTGAGGGGAGAATTTTCGATTAAAAATTATGGATTATTAGGTCAAAATAAAATGAATTATTTCAAATCATATAAATTATATTGTGTTTGGTACATAAGAAGGTAAGTTCTTACCAAATTTCGTGAAAAAAATGTTTTTTTGGAAACCAAAAATAAAAAACAATTTTTCACATAAATTTTAAGGTAATGTCAAAAAAAATGTGAATACAAAAGTTGTAAATCTTCTTATTACTTAAATGCTATCCAACTTTTTCTAATAGGACTTGTAATTTCACAATACATCGAGATAAACCATTTTCTACCCTTACAAAATCACCCTTTTTCACTTTCTGGGTTCAGATCCCCAGTAATTTATTTCTTCCATTCTTATTATATTCTACTTTTCCAATGGGTACTATCCTACTATTGCTTTTTGTACTTTTTACCATTTTTAAAGGTTTGTAACTGACATAAGTATGTTACATGATAGATCGTATATACAGGGTGTCCCAAGACGAGTTAAAACTATCTGTATATGGCAAAATACTTATAGTAAAATCATAAAAAGTTCTACGTTTGAGTTTTCGGATACGATCTTTTTAACCAAAATATTTTCAAAGATGGCTGTAACTGTTATTTTAGATGGAACACCCTATATATTAATACAATTTTGAAATCTACGTAAAATTTTAGTATACTTTTGTGTAACAAATTTTTTCGAAAAATGCATGCTTTTTGAGTTATTAATTTTTTTGTAAACAATTTGACAGTTGCAGACCTTTATAAATTATTTTCTTACTAGGGATACCCTTAAATATATGAGAATTGTTTCTGTTCGGTTGCTTCTAGCAAGATCGGACGTATTTGAAAGAAAATTTAAAAATTGAAAAATGTTTCATTTTATACAGGGTTTAACTTCTAAAATATCAAATTTCTTTATGTTTTCAATAGAACCACCCGGTTCTATTTTAATGCTTTCTGGGGTAAAATATAGGGTAAATTCATATTGAATGTTTCAAAAAACTCAAAAAGTATGCATTTTTCGAAAAAAGTGTTCAGACAAAAGTATACTAAAATTTTAAGTAGATTTCAAAAATGTATTGATATACAGAATGCTTTATTTAAAATAACAACTAATGAAAAATAAAGCGAATTGTTTTGTATATCAAATAGTGTACGAAACTGTAATATAATAACTTAATAATTCAATGTAAAAATCACTATTGTATCATAATGCCCTTAAAATTCGCAAATTGAAACGTTGAATCAAGTTGACACTCGGAAAAAATATGAGATAATTATATTGTCAATGGTCGCCGATATTTTATGGGTCTTCTCGTTTTGCTTCTATCCATGGGCCTCCAGTCAGTAATTCTTTTTACCAATCTGGTAATTGTGATATTCTAACGTGGCGATAACGTACCAATCGCTTTCCTGTGATTTTGTTTTCATTTCTTTCAAAGATAACCCCGTTTTCAGGGGCCCTATATCATTATACTTTGAATCATTGTACATATATTCTCTGTTTATTGCCTATTATTCAATGTGTGTATTTCAGAGTAAAGGTTCAGTTGTTAAATACATTTTCGCGTCTGTCCCAGTCTAATTTAATTTCTTCTTCTGTTGATGCGTCCTTTGTGATGAAAAATCCTAGATATTCGAAATTATCTAACTGTCCAGTTTCATCTACTTTTAGATTATTTATTCTTTAATCTGTCATTACAAGATTCTATGTTTTTTCAGTTATCTGTTATAATACTTTTCAAAATTAAATAATGTAAATTTTCTAATAAAACCTCGTACCTATAAAAGTATATCTGCTACGTTTGTTCCGAATTTATTCTAATATTTTGATAAATATGGTCAAGAAATATAACTGGATTTCTAGATAAGCTTTTCATAACAACAACATTTGCCAATTTTATTCATCACTGATTTAACAAACCCGCTTTCGTTCGCGGAATAATCCCGAATAACGTCAGTCAATTCAATGTATTCATAATTAAATTTTATACAAACAATAGATGAAAATTCCTATTCAAAAGAAGAAAGTGATCCTATTGATGTGTTCATTATTCCAATTGTCCGGCACTAGAATCCGACAAAGGCGATGTGATTCATTGGGATTTAATTTAGCTTGAACCAATTCGTTCGGCAATATCTTTCACAAAACCAAAAGACTCACTGTCCGTATTCGCGATTCTTGACTCTATCCGGGCAGAGAAAACCGATCTGGAAGTAATTTCTTATGAAGATTTAATATCTCAGATCGTATTAACTCGAATTGAATGAACAGTTTCGTCTAATTAAAACAAGTAGAAGAAAGTTGATCAAATGAGGATTTAACTAAAAAAGATGTTGTCAGGTTAATATACAGAATGTTTCGCTTCAGAATTCATACGTTCAATATTTTGAAGCTTTTATAGGAGTCCTGGCACTATCTATCTTTTGTAGTTTGAGGATTCGCACCACTCGTACCCCAGAAGGGAAGGGCATATAAGAGATGTGACTCAAAAAAGTGTTATAGAGGTGGATAAATTCAGTTTTTCGGAAACTGATCTTAGCGCGAAACAAGAAGAACTAAATTTTTTAAATATAACAACAAATGTCTTGGACAAACTCTATTTCACAGATTCAACGACGTCAATGGTGTTGTTATTTAGAACAAAAGGCTGAAATGTATTTAGGGAGATCTAACCTCAAAATTTCACAGTTTATTATCTCTCAGTCGATTCAAAAACTTAGATTTGAATATCATGGATAAATCCAGAACTCTTTGTACTCTTCAAGGATTTAACTTGGTGTGGAAGGTAAATAGCACCCAATCGACGTATTTAGGGCTTTCCTATACTTCATCCTTTTGTGCCGATTCGATATTTTCCAAATTCTCTCAAATTATGTTGGTTTATTTACAAAATTTTCTGGTCTAATCTATATTTCTGAAATTATACTTACTTATCCGTAGAGAAATTTCTGATCGAGATACTCACCTGAAACAAAAATAAATGATCAACATTTATCCAGAATGCCGTATATACTAATCTATTTATACCGCTAAAGAAAATAAATATGAATTTTCAATTAAACTCTTAATTGAAGACAAATGAAAATCTCCAGAAACTTAATCAAACTCCTTCTAATCCTTTTACTTTCATTAATTTTGGATAATCCGAAAATGAGAAATGCCACATTTAAATTGTTCTGTTAGGGTTATTGTACCAATTCGGTTCGCTCAAGTAAAATCAAGTCACCCTTTCACAAATTCTCGTTGTAAATCATATCCTAATAAATCAGTGAAAATTAGGAGAACCCTTATGGCTCGGGAAGGGATTTTTGTAAGGCGTACACTGTCAGAATTATCTGTTAGTCAAATAATGCCTAAATAAAAATACAACGATGATAAGTCACTAGTTTACTGAATGGAAAATGAATTTTTTTCTTTCACATTTCGTTTTATTCATTCAATTCGCTGAAGCTTTTCTTTTTATGCCGTTTTCATAGAAGGTCTTTCATTAGATTCTAACGAGACTTCTGTTGTAACAAATCTGGACAAAATGCTGGACGCAGGAGTAAATTAAAGTTCAATTCATCGAGTATGAGTAGAAATTCAATCAAAAACTTCTATGAAAATGACATTTTCCTTATAAAACTGAAAAAAAAGAGAATAGTATGTTTTCGTTAATCGTTGATAAATGTTTTCATGAATTTCTTCAACTTCTTAGATCTTCAATATGTTTCTGTTAGTGAATCGTCTTGATTTCAAGGCCCCTTCTGATTTAAAATCAGTTTTCATACAACTGCCATTTAAAGGGATACTTTCAATGACACAGCCAACAGATTTAAACGTGATTATTTAGGTGGAAGTGTGTTACCAGTATATTACACTACAAGAGCCGAAAGCGGAATTTTCGTCTATGCGCGTCATGACGCCCGAAAAGCCTTGTGCATTTTGACGAGAAAGGACGTGCAAGGACTAGAGTTCAACATTTCTCCCTGTGAGAAGTACACGTGTGCTTCACCTTATAGAGAGTAAACCGAAACCCACCAGCAACACGCCACGCCACTCTATTCCGTATCGTATATGTGTCCATATGTTTTTCCACTTAATTCAATGTTCTGCGTACACACTCAAGCCAACCACACGCCTCCCCACGCCACGCTACGTATCGAATATTTCTTCATTTATTTTTCCATTCAATTCAATGTTCTGCGTACCCACTCAAGCCAAGCACACGCCTCCCCGCGCCACGCCACGCCTTTTCATGTGGAACAAATCAAAATGTTTGGACGTAAAATTTTGTGATAGAAAAATTATCAAGATTTTACATCTTAAAAATTAATTTTCTTAGTTATGATTGCACCAAATTTAAAAAAATTTCACATTGCTGAATAGAAGACTAAGATCCCTTTCCAGCAAGGTGCCACTCGACCCCCTTTCTAATTCAAAATTTTCGAAGGGGTGCTTATTAGTCAGAGGGGGATAATATTTTAATACTGTAAATGGCCAATTTTAAAATAAAAAGCCTGTTTGAGGTTTTTTTCACATGGTACATAATAATACAAAAATTTATTCCATATATATGGACCGTATTGTAGTTATAGTCATTAGAAACGAAAGTACGTACTTTCAATCGAGGTTTGAGGAAAAATATTTTTGACACAGTGTGAAATCATTTGTTAGTAACCACAGCACGATTGACATTCATTACAAGCTTGTAGTTATTTGAAAATTAAAACGCATTTTGAAGTTTAAGGTGATTCCATAGTCACTTATATCAGTATCAAAATAAGGTAGTAATACTAAAAAAATTGTTTGATATTTTCGTCACTAGTGATTTAATTTTTTTCACGAACTTTTTCACTCACAAAATAAAAAATCACTTTCAATACTTACATCTTAAGCAACCATTTTGAAAAAAAATAAAAATATTGACGTTTCGACATATTTCGATCTTTTTCAAAATATGACCAAGGGCGTTATGAAGTCTTTGCCTCGATGACGATTGTAATAAGAACGGTTCTAATATCAATATTAATG
The DNA here is from genome assembly GCF_026230105.1 of Diorhabda sublineata. Classification (NCBI taxonomy): domain Eukaryota; kingdom Metazoa; phylum Arthropoda; class Insecta; order Coleoptera; family Chrysomelidae; genus Diorhabda; species Diorhabda sublineata. Next base: position 4,872,896 of record NC_079482.1, read on the forward strand.
AATAAAACTTTACAAACGATTTTAAAAACGGATATTAAAATCTTAATGTTATTCTGAATATTTCAATACTTTCTAGGCAAGTAAGTCAATTGTTCGCACGGCCTTAGGACTTTGGTCGCTTTGCGGCTACATTGGATCTCTAGGGGGGAACTGCCCCCCTGCCCACCTGACAAATACATCAATGAGTATCAATAAAATTTTGTATTTGTATTTATGAATTTACTCTATTGTCTATATTAAATAGTTTGAGACATCGATCGAGTACTGAGTTAATTATTTCGTTACCGGAAACTTTGAATGTTGAATATATATATATATATATATATATATATATATATATATATATATATATATATATATATATATATATATATATATATATAAATTTTGAGAATAAAAAACAACTCTCTGAGGTCTTGTTAAATAATTCCTATTGAAATATGTAAATGCCAAATCATGTTCAATATGGAGCAGAAAATATTTTCATATGTCTGTAATGTATGTACGTTATGAAAATCAGCTCACAAAAGACACCGAAAAGCAAACAAAACTTTAGGAATACAATGTGGATCAGGAAGAGGCAGAAAAGCAGGGATAAAATTGATTCTTTTGAAATATAAAATAAAAATATGAAATAATCTTTTGGAAGAAGAGTCTCTCGCAGCAGCTCTTTTTTAATTATTGATTATAGTTTGTGCTCTATATCAATAGAAGATATTTCGGTAATCAATTTAATTAAAATCCATTTACTCTTATTTAAAAATTTTCAATAGTGAATGAGTTTGGAAGAGCAAACAAATTTTGCATAACTGTATTTAAATATGTATTAAATGAAGTAAAACCTCAACTTTTGGTTATACATCAATAAATTCATGAAAACGTTGTTAGAAAACTGAAATATTTTCGATAAATTCAGAAAAATACTGCCATACTGTCTTGAAGGAAATGAATGTCACATATTTTTTCTGTTATATCTTTATATCATGAAACGAAGAACTATGTCACCTTTGTTAGTTAGAGATATACTCAAGAACTACGGATAAGAATTTATCTGAGGTTTTTACCGATAAAAAGAGGGTTTCATAATGAAGTTATGGTTTGTCAAGGTTTTGTGTAATTTGATCAAAATATCACTATAAATAAATTTCTCTAATTTCTTATTTCTTAGACCTTTTAATACGTTTATGTTTCTAAATATTCCTGATTTTACATCTCTTCTTTTCTCTTAAATTGACGACTTTTCTTTAAGTCTTCATCAAAATAGAGAAAAAATGAAACCTCAATTGAATTTGTCTTTTAAAAATTATTAAAAAAACTAATTTTGAAAGCGAAGAGATCCAAAATCAAAAAGATTTAGAAACGTGACTATAAATATTGATATTTTAGAAAACGTTGTCTCATACATCTGAATATGATAGGATTATAATAAAATAATGCACAAAATTCATAAAACGTACTAAGGTCATTTTTAAAAAACTTCAAAAACGCCAAACAGTTTATTTCATTTTGCGTCATTAAGTTGTGTAAACTGCTCGGTAAACGTAATCTTAAACCCCACAAAAAAAAAGGGAAAACATCAGGTGACCTAGATGGCTACTTTATTAATCCACGTATTCCAATTATTGACCTTCGTTTAAACTGGTTATTCAATAAGCTTCGAACATTTATTTAGATTATTTCCTGAGTGTTAACAACTTTGTATGTAGTTTTTCTCTGTTGTTGTTTTCTAATGACAGCAAAATATCTAATTCCACTTTATCCTGGTCTTCCAGGTTATGGAATTTTCCAATGGAAAGGAGATTCCATTGGAAAATAAAGCAAAAAATGAAACATATTGAGAAATGCTGAAAGTAAAACTAGTTAGGAATAAGATATATGACGCAGAATTAAAATGATCTGAACACATATGGCAAATACCCAAAAACAGAAAACGTTCAAATCCAAAATAGCAGGGGAAAATGTGATAGAAGCTACTGGGATGAAGGAGATACAATATGAAGGAAAAAAAGAATAAACGACATCGTTGAATAAGTATATGTCATGACCTCCAAGCAAATAGCCATACACCGTAAGCTAATCTGGCTTAGGATTGAATGAAAATAAAATGTACAAAAACCTTGCACGTTAAATTTCTTGAACTAAATTCAGCAACCAACATTTCAGCTACAGTTTCAACGTGTAATCCCTTGCGTGCCTCTGACCAAGGTCGATATTCTAACAAAATTCTTTGATCTTTTGTGATATGTCCTGGGATAACAAATAGTAAGAATTCTTGAAACAGTTTCTTAAAATCTACCATCTATTTGATATTGTTCAGGTCTCATATTGGTCAACACACTTTCTATCTTCAACTTTAGTTTTTTTTTGAAGGAATTCGATTCCATGTACCATACACTTTGTAGGTGTTCTCTTGTCCAAAACTTCTAATCTATTATCTGAAGGCACCCCTCTTCTGCACGACGAAAAAATTGTTGCCGCATCCCGAATGCCACACCAGTCTTTTATATTCCGTAGCAAGGAATGTTGTTTACACCCTGGTCCTTTCGTTCCTTGGTCCAGTGACTATGAGCTTGAGGTTTGAATATCTTGGTTCTCGCAGTATGTGTCACAAATAAGATAGTTTTCGTCATTTAATTACCGCGATCAGTTCTCTTTCATTCTTCATGAGCTCGATCCATGGGATCCGCAGAAGTCGGCGCAACATCCACATTTCCATTGCTTCTATTCTGTTTAAAGATCTCACTTTCAGGAACAACGTCTCCAAACCATACAAAATAATTGGCCAAATATAACATTTTATCACCTTCAATCTGAATTCATTGTAATTAATTTTTTTCTCCCCGAGCTTCGATATATTTTTTACAGTGTACGATCTGGAAATATACTTTGAATATTACGGCAATGTTATTGGATTCTGATACGGAGTTTACTTATCTTGCTTAGAACCTGCAACACCGATTGGATTGGGTCGATGAACTCCGAATTCCCTTTTTTCTCATATTGGATATGTGCCATATCGACGTATTCATGGCAACATATTGTGGATAGACTGAGGTATGCTAAATAACAAGGTGGAAATAATATTTTTATCAAATTCCTCTTTGTTTTCGATGTACAAACATATGGTATTTTCACTTTAAAATCTCATTACTTACCCACAAAAACGCCACAGGAAATGTTTGGTAACTTTATATAACCCGAGATAATTATTTTTGTGCCTTGTCTTAGGTTGTCTCCGAAAATACTTTACAAGGTAGCTATACCATTTCATCCTGAAGCTTCCTTTGTTTTCCTTTTCTATTTTATTTTCTTTTGTCTAAATAACAATCTGTTTGTTGATGAATAGGAGATAACTACATGAACACATTTTCTTTTCTCAATTGTTCTCTACCATCATTTTCACTAGAGGCTTTTGTGCCTCTTAGTTAATTACATGAACATAGATAAAAGCAATTAGTGGATTATTATGTTGGTTATATGTCTAATAACAATAAATCGTTCTTATTTGTTTCTGGAATTTTTTCTTAGGACATTTTGAATGACAATATATTGATTAGTTATTATCAATAACATAAATACCAACAAATGATTGAATAAAAGGGACTAAAAATGATCCTTATACGAGAATGTATTGATATCCATGTAGTCTAGACCAGTTCCATGTATAAACAAAATATTGCGTTACCATAGCAACGAACAATAAATTATTAGAAGTGTAAGTGTAAAGTTTGATGTAAAAAAAGTAATCATCATTATCAAGTACCTGTATTTAAAAGGGTTAATAGATAAGAAGATTTACGAAGATATGGTTAATACCCTTGGTCGTATGCGACCGTGAAAAATTGGACTGCAAAATTCAAAGGAAATAAATTTTCCATTAAAGATGATGACCGATCGGGATGGACAGTTTCTGTGTCAGTTCTCGAAAATATCGATGCAGTTCATGACATTATTTTATCAGACCGTCGAATTAGGCTAAAACAGATATCTAAAGTACTCAATATTTCATACGAAAGCGTTCGTCATAGAGTTCACGTTAATTTGGACATGAGAAAAATTCTTGCAAAATGGATCCCCAAATGTTTGAATGTTGACCAAAATCGTGCAAGGGTAGAAGCATCGCGGTCGATCTGTGCTCGATTTGAAAACGATGTAGACTTCTCAAACCGAATTGTTACTATTGATGAGCCTTGGATACATTTCTAAGATCCAGAAACGAAGCAACATTCTGGTTCTCCAAGACTTAAGAAGTTTCGTGTCCAAAAATCTGCTGGAAAAGTTCTTGGAATTGTCATGGAGTAATCATGATTTATCTTTTGGATAAGGGTAGAAAAATAACTATTCGACATTACTGACCACTCTAGGGGAAAAAAATTATAGAGAAAAGACGCGGAAAGGTGTTTTGTTTTCGGAGGACAACGTCCCTGCACACAAATCTTATGCATACAGTATACGATCTTATTGTCGAAATCAATAAAATAAAATTTGAAGTAGTTAGAAACATGAAAAAAAAATTGTAGGATTCAAATAAAGATCGCATGGTATTTTGGGATAGTATTTATGTTTTCAACCCTTAATCAATGTGTATTATAACTATGTATACGTAGAAAGTCTTCTTTCACCAAAGCAGAAGACAAAGTCTTTGCCGGCTAGATTATGAGCGTTTTCGTATTGGAAATGTAGCAAAATTAAACACAGAAGTGTACTAACTTTAATATATCACAAGCTTAAATTACAAGATTAAAAAAAAAGTTTTAGATTTAGATGATACATGGTATTGAAATAATTTTTAAATCAATTAACAGAAAAAAAAACAACATAAACTTCGGCGAAATTGTAAGGTTATTTGACCCTTAATTAACCCTCTATAATAGTTAAATTGCCTTCTTCTGACCATTATGCTATTAATAGTCTTATACAACATACCAAATTCGGTATTTTTCTTTTTTTACAGGCTACATTCAACCTCTACAGTTTTTTCGATAAAATCTAAAGTTTTGAGTTATTTGTGAAAAATCGATCACGAATAAGGCATTAAGTATTGATTTTTCGAAAAAAAAACTCGATTTATATGGTTAGTTTCAACATAAACATTACCACCCTCTAGTTGGGGACTAAAAGCACATATCGGCATGGAGTACACTTTGATTTTTGAGGTATTTTCTATCTACAGTTGAAACTTAAACAAATCGATGCGTCATGATTGAAATCCTTGAAAAACTTTGTTCACTGGACTATGTCAGGAGGAAAAGTTCTTAAGCTGTGTGTTGAAAAATGAGGTTCGTAAACGTGAATCGAATGTCATCGTTGTAGCAGCCTCACATCACTTATTGGTACTAAAATATGACATTATCGTTTAATTTTAACGTGATTTTTAACATGACCATATTATCATTCCACCAAACTGTGATTATAGGCATTATTTGTCGATATTCTCTCAACTAAGTTGGAATTTCTGGATCCGTTGGCGATATTCATACTGAACACACTGTTTACACCACCACTACGCCAAAGGTCTTCAATCTCTGATGACGATAACTTGGTTATCGAAACGCGCGTCAGACAGTGTAATTGTGAGTGTTGGTGTAGTGGTGGTGTAAACGGTGTATTCAGTATAATATCCAGAGATTATCTTGGACACCTACATCGTCAAATGTTATAGTAAATAAAAAAACGCCGAAGAACATTTATATCGTCATGGGAAGGTGTTGAGGTTTTTGTTAACTCTTTTCTAAACATATTTGTGGGGAGTTATATTTTCAATTATGACTACCATTAGAACCAAATCTTGTAAATGCTTCACGTTAACTAGTGGAAACCTTGAATTTATATTACATTTAGCGATAGAAACAAATAACGATATTCACCAAACTTTTTACCGGTCTATGAATTTAACACTATGCTTATAATATTCATTCCAATGAAATATTCAATTATGTTAACTTCAAACTTACATCATCATCACAACTAGGTACTTGGAGAATCCCCTGGATTTCTATTTTCTCGATAATATTAAGCCCAAACTTCATCGATAATATATCTGACAAAGTTTGACGTATCTCCAGTGAAACGAGGTCTCGTTAACTTCGCCTTTGTGGGTGTCAGTTACGATTATCTCCCGTTTTTTGCTACTTGAATGACATAACTTTCCAATCCGCTTCCTTGACACACAAGTGGCTGTTGGATGGATATATGAACAAGCTGAGTTTGAGGGTGATCGATATTCTAAGTTAGAGAACATATTATGCAACAATATTAGATATTTCTCTCTGACGAACTAGACGAACTATAGTTTCAAGGAGATAATTATTCTTGGTATAATTTGTCTTATACAAGTTATGGCATATCAACTCATATTATTTGTAAGCTGATATCTCCTCATTCAGGCTCAATGTTGTCTTCGCTTTCCCTTAGCAAGCATTATTCGTTTTCTGATCCATTTAATAGTTTGACATTAATATATCAGAATGCCCTTTGCAGATGATATAATGATCATAGTAGAAAACCAGAAAGATCTAAGAGACAATTTGAACAACTGGAAACAAATATTGAGAGAACATGGGATGTTATTGAACAAAAAGGGAACCAAAGTTACGGTAGTGGTAAATGTAAAAGAAAAAATCGAAATCAAGGTTGAAGAGGAGATTATAGAACAAGTTAGCATCTTCGACTACCTAGGAAAGAACGGAAGGAAAAGGAAGACAGGGTTTTGAATCAAGCAAGGTATATTTCGCATTAAGCAAATGGTTCATAAACAAAAAGAAATCTCCAAAGAAACGAAAATGAAAGGATCTGAAGCAATTTTTCGTATTGACCAAGAGAGAAAGTGTGAAATTAGTACAGCAAAAATGATATACCTTAGAAAAGTTGGAGGAGTAACTGGAAATGATAGAAAGATTTAAAATTTCAACCCATACAAGAATACAGAGATAAGAGACAACTGGGATGATAATTGAGTGAAAGTTAAGAGAATTCGGGTAAGAAAAATACCAGGAAAAAGAAAAAAGGGAAGACGACGAGTAACATGGGATAAGACGCTGGGAAAAATCTTAGGAAGGAAAGAAAGGGAAAACAAATTAACTAAATAGTAAAACTTATATTCTTACACCCTTTGGGGTAAAACGAGATTTCATTTGGTTCCTTCTTAAAACGCTTTATCGGTCTTCTGATCTATTTGATAGTTTGATAAAATACTTATTTTAATTTGTAAGTATTAATTCATGAATTTTAAAATCACTAAACCAAGTTCAAACCGTGTAATCACGTTTGATGAAATTTATTTCGTTGTATTCATTATTTATTTATTGATTGACGAATTCCGGTACAAATGAAATTAGACTGGAAGCAATCTCAATTTGGAAACAGTAAAAAACATGGAATTACTGTTTACCGCTCAGATGTATCGAATGGTTCGAACAGCATCCAAACAACGCGATTGAGATCAAAACGAAAATTATGAAAAAGAACTAGTTAGATTGGATAACACGAAACGCTACTAGCAACGCGTGGGATCTGGCGTAATGAACCCTTTGTTGTTCAAAGGAACTACGTGGCGCACAATGACGAACCAGTGACTATGAAATTATGAATAAACTACAATTATATCAGGGATCATTATTTTTGAGAGAGAAATCTGAGAATTTGTACGTGAAAAAATTATGTTAGCAATTCATTACTTACTACACTTTATTTACCAAACAATGTTTCCTATTTTTGAAATCAGAATTTTACTCTCAATAAATTTTGCTTTGGAAAACTACTCATTGATAATGATGGTAAAATATTTCATTTTGTACTCAATTTTTGAATGAAATTGGTGATAAGTACCAACGCCAGGTTGATTGTAGATTGTTTTGGGGTATCGTTTCGGCTTTACAACTGTCCTGCAGCTATACCTAGAAGATTTTTGGAGTTTACTCCTTAAGAATTGATTTGCATATATAAGGGGCCCCGTATGAGAAAAATGTGAGGAGTAAAATCTATCGATGAATGACCTCGTTACGTTTTTGTTGCGCACTCTATGATGCGCAACTTTCTAATTTGTCAGTGTCAACATACTTATATTGCTGTCATTGTGAAGTTTTATTATCATTGTGTTCCGCTAATGTGAACTGAAAGTATTTTCAAATAATTATGGCAGAAAGAGGTGTGGTTGATATTGACGGAACATCTAACAAACACGTGGTTGCAAGGTATATACATAAAATAGAAAATTTCTAACCTAACCAAAAATTAATTTTTTTGTCGATGTCTATAAATTCTTCCACGTTATTATGATTTATTTTATAAATAATTTTTAAATATTAACAACTGTAGTCAATAATTCGATAATATTATCAGAAAAATCGACAATATTTTTTCATTATAATAATGTTTTTATATAATTTTCTTTCGAAAAGTTATTTTGTAGCTTATTTAAATAATGTAAAAGATTTAGTGACATAATTATCTTTTTATAACCATTTTTGTTAATTATTAAGATAATATTATATTTTAAATAAAAAATTAATTATAATAATTTAAAAAAAAAATGTTTATAAAAACCTTTTTTTATCAATTTTCTTAAAGTGGGTTAAAATTTTTATAATTATGCATTTATAAATTTTCTAATGTTTTTTTTTTATTTTTTTACTAGGAAAAAAAACTCCAGCCGAGAGACAGCGTGTTTACAGATTAAAAAAAATTAATGAAGGAAGCCCACAATATTCTGGCATTCAACCAATCTTTTTTAAGTTAAATAAACTCTTTTTGCGTCTGGTCAGACTATCGAACTTAAGGAGTAAACTCCAGTCGTGCGTCGGAGCTGACACAAACAATTTTTTTTAAAAGACTCTACACCTCATTGTTTTGATTCCAAAATACAAAGACTATTCTCAAAGAGGCTATTTTTTTCCGTCCTTAAGGATAAAGGTAGAACAAAAACTGGAGATCACTATTTGACATTACTGACCACTCTGCGGGAAAAAATTGAAGACAAAAGAAACGGAAAGCTGTCCAAATGTGTTTTGTTTTTACAGCACAACGACCCTGCACACAAATCTCATGTTAACATGCAAAAAATTCGTGATTTAGGGTTTGAATTACTAGAACACCCCCCTTATTCACCAGATATGGCTCCGTCCGACTAACCTCAACTGAAAAAAAGTTTGAAAGGTAGTAAATTTTCTTCCAACGAGGAGGTAATAAAAGCTGTAGTGGTCTGATTTGCATAGCAAGAAGAAACATTGTTTTTGAAAGTTTTGGTTCTATAGTAGTAGGTAAGAATTTTTCAATATATCCTCGTACTTCGAAAAATGTCCAATGAGATTTTTAATAGTGTCATTTAACAAAAAAAAAAAAAAACAAAATCCACTAGACCAATTAACAATTTCTCTTTTCCGTAAAAATGGAATAGTATCTGAAAGAAAGTTCATTAAAGTCCATAACGGATAACTCAAACAAGATAGCTAATTAAGAGCAACGACTCTACGAGTGCCATCTGTCCTGAATTGAAGCACTCACAGCCTCAAAGGGGATACTGTCAGCTTTTCCACTCTTTGAAACTAATATGCCTTGATACCGGTTCGAATCTCTTTTCAGAAAATGGAAGAATGAAAAGAAAGTAGCTAATAATGTGTACACACATCCAATTTTAAAGCCTTTTGTTGAGTTGAATCCAGTTCCGTGTAATACCAACAAAAGGACAATCATGATATATTAGTATATTTCTGAAATAATGTGTTGCTATTTCTATAGCAAACAATATTGATTATTGTATAGAGACCGCAGATGAAACTTATTATTGTATACAGTGTGTGTTACGAAATAAAATTCTTTATTATAATATCCAACATACAAAATAACGTACATAGACGTGAGTTAAATGATGTCGGTACGTAAAACTTATTCACATCGCATTTGAATTTGCAAGTTGTATAACAACTAGTTAAGACCTTCATTGGGCGTATATTGTGACGTTAATAACTTCGAAGAAAAGCGCCCGTTAAAGGCGCTATTACCTTGATTTTATGTCTTTGGAAATAAAGTGCTAGGTGTTTTGGGATGCGAGTCGAATTCATTAAATTGAGGAAGAACGTTAAATGTAAAACGGTATCGTTTGAGCTAGTAAACTTCCGAGAATTAAGGGAAACAATCAAAGAATAATGAATACAACAAGTTACTGTTCTCTCTATACGAGGGTAAATTCGCTCCAAGTGGTATAAGGAGCTTAAATAGATGGTGAAACAAACTTTAGCTTGTTCTACTTTCATGTATTTGTGGAAGTTGGTACAGAACAATTGTGGTATCTCTAGATTAAATTATATACGTTGTTATGCAGTCCACATAAAGATACTGGGACGTATTTAAGTTAGATAGAGAATTTATGCACCGAGGGCTTCTATAACATTATGTGATAGTCCGAATTTAAAGAACTCAACTCACAAAGGCGAGTCATGTTAACTCAGAGATATAGTTTTATTATTTCATTGAAGATATTGTTGGATAGAAAATAATTCACAAAAAATATTATATCTAGTTGGATTTGAGAAAATGATGTGATTAGATTGGTGAAATTTTGATAATTCTTGGTAAACATATTGAGTGCTTTTTACCTAATAAATATCAATCTTCAATCGTCAATCGTATGCAGTCATTGATACGCCTGGGTCCTTGATATAATTCTGAGGTATTTGATTCCAAACTACCCAAATTTAATGAGGAAGCGGCGAGGCTGGAAAGCTGCAAATCTTATAGTGTATAGACCAAGCATATTCCAGTCAATTAATAGCAGATCTGGTGTGGTTTTTGGCCGGGCTAGATGGTGATTAAGCTTCACATGTTGAAGAATAATTCTGTTACGTACCGCTTGGCTCCCATGCTGCTCTCGTGAATGACATGATACCATATTCAATATAATTCCATACTATAATGATCATAGTATGGACACCGAACCTAAAGTTCCAGTGAAATACAGTTTTGCATGGTATTAAGAGATGGTATGAGACTAATGGTCAAATACCACCCCATCTAATAGCACTCCACACTACAGAGGGAGGCTCAAAAGTAATGTCAATTTTTATATTAGAAAAGTTAATATTTCGTCTCTAATTCTATGAAGAGTAAGTACAATTTCTTTACTTTTTTTTAATCGTTTCCTCTTTGCCATTGGGAATAATTAGGTAGGATCTATAAAAGTTTTCGAATAGTACCACACGAATTAATAGAGATCCAACCTATTTTGGTCCTTCCCTGGGTGTTGGTGTCATCACGAGAAGCTCTTCAGACTTCATAGCTGATATGGTAATCTTTTGGATTGTCTTAGGCCTAGAGTGTTTCGCCAGTAAGACTCCTTCTGATTCTTTAGGCATTAATTCAGTTTTTTATTGATATGGCAGCTCATGAGGCCACAATAGGACTGTGGTCCAAGGTATTGAGTCGTTGGAAGGCTGTCTGTTTCCTCATTTCCTGGTTAACCATGGCCAGGTTAGTTTTGGTCTTATTCTTAGACTTTAATAAGTAGTATTGAAAATAAATAGGATTAGTGAATGAGAAATAGTGTGTTATTGATATAAATAGATATATCCATATATACAGATTAGATATTAGATCTTGATTTTGCATATTTCTTGCAACGCTCGGTCTTGGTCTTTGCTTTTCGGTACTGAAGCTGGTCTTGATCTTGCTTTTTCCGCAAGACGAAGACCAGTCTCGCTTATCATTAGATGAAATAAACTGACATAGAATTTTTAAATCAAACTTTCAAACTCACTAATAGATCAGTTTGGTATTGTCTTGTTGAAACTAATAGTCAAATACTAGAACCATCAAAAGATGAACATTTTATTAACAGCCTTGTTACTTGCGATGGAATATGGAACTATCCGAACATGGAGAATCAGCTGTTAAACGAAGGACAATTACCAGATCCCGTCGCAAAGAGAGGATGATTAGAACGAAAACTTTTCTTGAGTGTTTGGTGGAATTGTGAATGTAAAGATTACTTCGAAATTATTCCTTATTCAAGAGCTATAAATTTCAAGGTATATAGAGGATAGTTGATGCGAATGTATGAAGTTTTCTCGGAGAAATATTCTTTAGTTAACCGAAAGTTAACCAAAGAAAGCTGAACAAAAGTGGATCGTCACATTAATATCTATTCAGATCCATGGCGTAATTTTTGCTTGGGAAAAATCATGATTACAAAAGACATTTTGAAAATACAGTGTGACAATTTTTTGCATCTAGGCCCGAAGAATGGTTTCACCAGGGTCTCAAAGAGCTTGCTGGACGTTTAATAGGAAGGTTTTTTCATATGATTATTTTATGAGCAAAGTGAACATTGGAAACCGACATTATTTATTAGATATCTTCTATAGAACGCCTTTAGTATGGATATAAATAAAATAATAATGGAAAATCTGAAAGCATTGTTGGTAGATGTAAGGGGCAGCAACCAGTGTTGATGGGTGCATGAAAACATCGTATTTGATGATATATTTTACGCATATTAATCATCACTGCAGCTTTTCAAACCACTGATTTTCGCTTTCCTGTTTATTGCTAGGAACCAAATCATTAATCGACGATCTTATGGTTCTGTTGTTGCTATAAGGCATTAAAAACTTCTAGTTATATGACCTCTGCTTTCTTTAATCTGTACCCTTAGACATTGCAGTTAATGTCACCTGTTGGTTTCATATGAAGCTTCTACTATTTATAGACCAATTTTACAAAACTCGACCGTGAGATCTCTCCCATTCTACAAAAATCATCACTTTCCATTCTTGCTACCATTAAAATTTTCGTTTTAATAATTGTTTTCTCATTTTTGTGGTCAGGTTAATCCCAAATTTGTCAACCATAAACTCAACAAAACAATCAATACATCAGATTTGAGATTTTCGATTGTTATATGGTATTAAGTTATTTGTATGGAAATCAAAAAACGGGCGGATTAGAAATCGAATACATATCATAAAAAAACTAAGTGCGATTTCAAATATAAGATTATGATGTACAGAAACAATATCTGAAGATTTTTTGTCAGTATAACTTTAATTGGCGTGGATTACTTTTCCAAAATCTCCTTCTTAATATAAAAATCATCATTTGTTTATCAATCTACTAGAACTTGCGGAAAGTAAACATAACTTGTATGAAATGATACGATTTCCAGTGAATAATTCAAAGCTTCCCGTAGCTATCGATTTTGGTATCTTTTTCACATGTCACGTCGTGCGGATGCAGACCCCAATCCACAAATACGCCCTAATGTTTACCTCCACATCAGAAACTACGCGGAATGATAGGCGCGGAAGGGATTAGAAAAGAAAAACTTGTAGGTCATATATATACAGAAGAAGTATAAAGAATGTTACGGTATCATTAATTATATACAAAGTTACCTAATAAAACCTATGTCATCCATTTGGTATTAGGATACAAAGAAAATTAAATAAAAACAAATACTCATTTATATTCATTAATTGCCACATTCATCATCATCATCATCATCATCATCAAGCCTTTCAATCCCATGTGGATTATGTGTATCGCTTTTGGCGCTTTAAATCCTTTTTTTGAGGTGGATTACTCCTTGTTTTCTAATTGTTATTTTCTTTATAGTTTGTCGTTTTTTTTTTGGCTGCTTTTGTTATTATTTTCCATTCTTTTCGGTTCCGGAATTTTGCTCTTCAGTTTTCTATATCGAGTGCTCTTATGTCCTCCTCTATTTCGTTTCTCCAAGTTTTTCTCGACCAGCCCCTTTTCCTTGGACACAATGGGATCCATTCCGTTATTCTTTTCATCATTTCAATAGGTTTTCTTCTCGGCCCGGCCTAGTTGAGACTTTGTACTTATATGTATCTCACTATATTCTCCTTTCCTAGTTCTCTCTCTATTTCTTCGTTTTTCTTTGCTTTTCTGTCTCCTTCCTGTTTATGTTTGGGCGTTTTACAGTTCTCATTATCTTTCTTTCGGTTCTTTTAAGTTCTCTTCCTCTCTTTTGTTTATTACTGTTGTTTCCATCGCATATGGTCTTATTAGGGCTTTATACGTTTTTATTCTGTTTTGTTTGTTCATGGTTTGGTTATTTAGTAGGTTTTTGCTTCTTCCAAGGCTTGATTGCCCTTTTGTATTTTATCCTTTATCCTCTCTATCTGGTTGTTTGTCCCAACGTTATTCTTAGATAGTTAGAGGTCGATACTGTTTCAAAATTGAATTTGCTAGCTTTCCGTTGGCTTGCCACATTCAATGCGATAAAAAACGAGTCTAGAAAGTTAGTGTGAAGAGCTGGAAATCACTTCATGGCAACCTCTACAGATACTTTGCTCAAAATCAGACAAACTTCCAAACTTGGGAATTCTAGCTATGAATGGATAGACCCTCATCTATATTCTGACAAAAAATATTTGAATTTTAGCATATTCAACAAGAAAGCATCAAATTTAAGGCAGATTCAACCACTCAATTGAAAAAACTTTCATAAAAGACTGAAATTTCTCAAATGAGTTCGATGAATTACTTATCCAGATTGAAAAAAAGATCCTATATCCTGATATTGAAATGTTACTTCGAAGAAATAAGGTTCTACAGTAGTTTGGAAAAAAGGACATCAATGAAGAATTTTTGTTTAAAAATGAAATAAAGTAAAATGAGAATTTGCCTCAAGAGAAATCATGATTGAAAGTAACCTAAAAAGCTTGTGTTAGTTGTGTGAGGCTATTTATTTGTATCTGTCATCTAATATACGGTGTAGAACAAATAAAACGGCAAGTAGTTGAGTGCTTATTCTGGTTTAGTAAGTCTAATTGAAATGCGACAACATTTTATAAGAAAAAATGTTTACTTGAGAAACAGACTATGAAAATCAGTTACGACCGTGGCAATAAAAAGAATCGATTTGAATAAATTTGGCGGACCATTTTAGTTTGGAAATTGGATCTTGTTTTCCGTCTGTTGCTCTGTAAATATATTTCTCCACGTTTTTCCTATTAAAACGGAAAAGCATACTATTTTAAACTGGACCGTATAAATAATTTCAGAAGTGTACATTTATTTTCGTTGATGCTTTCCATAAAATAAAAACTTTTTTTTCTATAAAACAAGAACTCTCCGAAGACTTTAGTTCTATGGGAAAGTTTAAATTTGCTTTATCTATTCAGGATAGGTCGATTGCTTTCACTACGCGGAAGTGCCGTATAAAATTTGCATTTCCAATTTCCACGCAAGAATTTAATGTTTTCATTTCCGTGGTGAAAAAATCCGGTAGCAGGTAAAAATTTCATATAATTTCAAGCAGATTCTTTTTTTAAATTAATTATATACACAAAAAAAACACTTTTTGTGTTTTAAAATGACATGCTACTTTGGAGTATTAGAGTGGATATCAGAAAAACTGGAAAAAATTGAGAAAACAACTACGAGGTATGTTTATGCAATAAATATTGCTGTTGTTCCTATTTACTTTGTCATACGCCTGCTCAAAATCTATACACAAGGAATAAAGTGGTATCTTGTATTCATAGCAGGTGGTTTGTAATTCTTTCAGGGAGAACATCTGGTCCGTTGTTAACCTATTAGCTCTAAAGCCTGCTTGATATTCCCCTAGTATTTTCTCGGCATATTCTTCTAGTTCTTTATTATTTTCGTCAACACTTTATAACAGTATCTAACAATGCAATTTCCTCTAGTTTTCGCAAAGCAGTTTATCACTTTTTTTGGAATCGGACATATTAGTGCTTTCCTCCATTTTTAGGGCATGCCCTCTTCTTCCCATATTATTTGGAATAATTCGTATAACTCTCTCTGCAACTTTTCTCCTCCGTATTTTAACATTTCAGCTGTAATTTCACTTTCCCCTGGTTTCTTGTCGTTTTTTTATTCTGTTATTATGGATTTTACTTCTTCTTTGCTTGGTACTTCTTCCTCTAGATCACTTTGTTCTATGTCTCTTGCTTGTTCTGCTTAATTTCCGTTTAGTAATTTCTGAAAGTGCTCTTTCCATTTCGATATTACTTCTTGTGATTGATGCACCATCGTCACTTCTTCTGTTTTAAGGTAGCTGGTTATTGTTTGGTATCCTCTTTGCATTTTTTTCGTTTCTTGATAAAAGGATCTTATCTCCTGAAATTTTTCATCAATTTATTTCAAGTTTTCTTCGTTATATTGCCGTTTTTTTCTCCTACATATTCTTTCCATTTCTCTTCTCGCTTGGTTATACTTTAATCTTAATACTTTCAACCCTATTTGTTAGCTTCAGGTTCCTTAGTTTTCCCTTACTATTCATTGCATGTATACATTCTTCATCAAACCATTCCTTATTTTTCATTTCTTTGGTTTTTTTTCTTGTTCTTGTTGATCGAGTTATTTGCTTACTTCTTTTTGGTATCTGTTTTGTATTACTAAGCTCTTGAGACTTTATACATCATATTGAAATTTTTTTCTTTATATTTACGTTATCTCCTTGCTCTTTTTTTGGAATTTGAATTTTTTCCAGTAAATATGCCCTCAAATTATTGCGGAATGCGGGAAAAAATGATATCGGTTTGTGCGAATGATTGTGCATTTTATGTTGCATTGTAAAATATTGAACCCTTGAGCAATTCTGAACGTGGAGTAGGTAGGTAAAGGTCCTGCTCCATGTTCCTAAGTGGATAGCCGTGCAACGATCTTAGATAACGTAGGAAGGAGTGCAATTGGGCGATAATTCGATGCTTGATTTTTATCTCTTCCTTTATGACGAGATATAATTATAGACGTCTTAAGGCAATTGGGAAAAGTGCCATTTTGAAATTAAATATCAATTAAAGTGGTAAGGTGATTTGATGTGCAATCGAGCAGACTCGAAAACAATTTTTAATGTAAGTCCATCAGATGAGTATTTATTTTTAATATCAATTGTACTGCGAAGCTCTGCTAAAACTACGGACATTAAGAAGAAACTTTGTAAGTTAATAAATTACTGGTTGCATTCATAAAGTAATTATTGAGGTTATCAGGTGAACAAACAAGCTCTCAGTGCAGCAACATTGTATCATGGATGATGTAAGCTTTTACGAGCTAAGCAAATTCTCTGTAAGTTTGGACGTGACCTTAGACTTCTCGCACAACTGCAAAATTGAGTGAATTTTCAATTTATAGAGGTAGATTATTCACGAGGAATGTTTCATCTATTTCTCGCTTCTTGAAAACGGTTTCCAATTTTCGAATGTAACAATCTCAAAAACGATCATTTTATTAATTAAAATAAATTTTTATTATAATGAAAAATTTATCTTCATGCCATTGAGTCATTCGGTAAGATAAAATACAAACAAGATCGGGCTTATCTAGTTCTATGCTGGCATTAAGTTGCCGTAGACTTCGTCGAAAGTTTTCCAGAAGGCCGGATGAGGTAATTGGGAGGGTTAAGACATATTGAAGTTTGGCGAGAAGGCTTTATATGCTTAAGAGTATAATCTATTTGGAAACGCTGCATTTGAAGCAGGATTGAATTTTTCTGGGATTAAAAAGATAAACAATATTGTAACGAAATTGATTTCGCACAATTCAAAGAAAAATTTACATTACACATTATAATTTGCGTCCATAATCCTAGTAATTGATTTTTAAAATGCTAGAAACGTGAGAAGGGGGGAATATATATTTGTTAAAAGTTATATACGTGGACTATACGAGAAGTAATGGTTTTGAAATGATCCAATACTGAGCTTGCTTCAAATCATTGTTATCAAAAATCACTGTTAAATGTCTTTTCTCTATTTGGTTCATTAGAATTTGTTATATAAGTCTAGTAAACTACTAAATATTACTACCGCCATTCCATCGGTTTCTTCTTCTATTTTGTGACTCTGCCTGCCCTATATCTTCTATCTTTCGTAAATATTTCAAATTGGGCCTTCCACGCCTTTCTTCCCTCCAGTCGTTATGCTAGCATACTCTTTGTAAGTAACTTTTGTTCCTCTTTTGATTTTTTTTGGGCAAATTCAAGAGCCAGGATTGAAAATATAATTAACTGTGTGTCTCATTGTCTTAACAGTTCCGTTTATTATTTCAAATTTTTCTGTTTTTCTTTTTGGTGTCTCAGAATACTTCTGATTGTCTCATTGTGATCTTTATTATATTTTTCAATTCCTTGTTTCCGTGTTCTTTCCCAATTCCTCCACAATTCCTTCTGATGACACCATTATGATATTGATGATGTTTTGAGTTGAATTTATGGGTTATCTTTGACAGTTAAATGCCTTTATAGTTCTTCTATCCTCCCTAGTCTCATTCTTTTCAGGTATCTTTATACTTTTCTTATTTGTTCATCATGTTTTATCATCATATTTTATTCACCAAACCATGTATTTGAAGTTTTTACCATATCTCTTTATAACCACTAAAAGTGGTTGGGTTAGGTTAGGTTAAGTTAGGTTAGGTTGGGTTGGGTTAGGTGAGGTTAGGTTAGGTTAGGTTAGTTTAGTTTAGGTTAGGTTAGATTAGGTGAGGTGAGGTTAGGCGGTAACTAATCAAAAAAACTTGCACTCTATTCTACTGGCCCAGCAAGGAGGGTTCGTTGATTTAAATATGAGGTTAAATCTGATCATCAATCAGTGTTGAAAATGATGTTATACTTATAAAAGGTATAGCGTCTGGTATGAAATTTATTTCAATTATATTTTATGATGCTGTAACTATAAATTTGAAAAATTGTTAAAAAAATACGAATTAAATAAAAAAGATCACGATAGTTAAAGATTTTACTTTTGAAAATTTATTTTTAAAAACTTTATTTTTACATAAAACACAATTTACAATTTTACAAGCGAATTAATTTCACGATTGAATTAACAAGATTTATTATTTTGATGTTTACAATATTCATATTTGTACTCATAAAATGCTGACAGTTGTTTACGTAATTTGATCTATATGCGTTTTACTTCTCAGAATGTACAGGATTTTTCTTCACATAACTCGATCACTGCCAATATGTTATGATATGTATCACATTGTTTCTAAAAAATAATTCGAATTTATCACAATCCCCATTACGAGTTGAGGAACAGGTAAATTTGATAAATATGAAATAATTTATCATATTTATCAAATTCTACTTTCCAAAACATTTTTTATCAATTGTCTTTCATTCCTTTCAACTTATTTTTATATCTTTCAACTATATCATGATTTGCAGTTTGTGACATGAGAGTGATCAATTTTTAATTGAAGATTTTATCTATAAAATCTGTTAATAGATTCTCTTTGATACAGTTTATGTATTTATTCTATATTGACTGGACTATTTTACTAATTACAACGGTGAGCTAGCTACATATTGCCGTGTAATACCGCCTAATGCTCTTTTTTTGATTCCTTTATATCTGCAGGTGTCGCCGAGCTTAGTTTCAGCCAACCTAATTTATAAATGTTCACAGGATTGGAACGACTATTTAATAACATGCTTTTTCTGTTGTTTTTTACATGATTGTTTTTCAATGAAGCGTGTGGAATTTATTTTTTTATAGATATAATAAGATTCAAATTCAAATACCTTATTCAAAAAACTGTCGTTGTCGTTTCCATTCTTTTAGTCTTATTAATTTATCAATTGTTGAAAGTTGATTTTGGAAGGTAATTAAAATAAATTTACGAATGATTCTGGTAATTGTATCGTTTAACCTTCACACCTCCGATGATCTTGAAAATTTAGCATGTTGTACAGTTTTTATGCTGAACAAGAATATTTTTTTTTTGAGGGAAAGACCCAGTAAAAACCACCCCTTTCCACAACAGAGAGTATAACGGTACAACCAGAAGGTGTTACTTCATTATACTGCTTGGAATTATCTTGGTTTATTTACTATACAGTGCTTTTCAGATAAAAGTATCCACCTTTAATAACTTTTGTAATACTGGTATTTAGAAAAAATCCAAAAACACGTCAATTTATGTTGGAAGGGGCAAGCATTATGGCTTATTTAAACTTACTGGAAAAGCCACCCCCTCACCCCTAGCAGCATCCCCTTTATTTTTTTAAATTACTTGTCATATTTTTTATGTAAAATTTGGATACTCTTCTTTGAGCTGATTTCAAAAATGTATAATACTTATAGGTTAAAGTGGTTAGTTTATGAGATAAACAATTTTTCTTTTAAGAGCACAAATTTTACTTTTACTATTTACTTTCACCTTATTTGCCTGTACTAAAATGGGTTGTACAACAGTTCAAACTCTTTAATCTTTTTATCTGTGCTATTTATTCTACTTAAAAAATACAAACAACAAAAAACTCTACTTTTTATCAAAGTTTGGCATTGTCAACTAGAATTTGTAGTCACTATTGATAGTGTAATTTGATACATTATTTATTTTGTTTCTCTGAAATGGTTTACTCTTTGCAAGAAAGAATTGAAATTGTAGGTTTATACTACCAAAATAATAATTGTGCAAGAGCTGCTGCTAGAATATTTAACGAATTACATGACGGAAGACATGCAACTCATAAGTATGTAATTCATCTGATGGAGAAATTTACCACAACAGGGTCTGTTTGCAATAAAGTGCATAAGCGAGAGGGACTCGTAAATAACGAAGCAATCCAAGTGGCAATTTTAGGGCAAGTCAGCTTAGAGGCTCAACAACCCCAATCGTTGTCAACAATAAGTAGAGCGATCGGTGTTTCATCTTCTACAGTTTTCCGAGTTCTACATAAATTCAAGTACCACCCATACAAAGTTAAGTTGGTGCACGAGTTGAATGAAGATGATTTTGATCGTCGTCTAGAGTTTTGCGAATCAATGACGCAAATTATCAATAACAATCCACAATTGTTAAACAATATTTGCTTTTCTGATCAATGCTCATGGTCATTAAATGGCTTAGTAAGTAGGCATAATTGTAGATATTGGGCTGAAAGTGATCCACATATTATGCGTGAATTCCATACACAACATCCCCAAAAGTTAAACGTTTGGTGTGGTATCCTAGGTGACCACATTGTCGGACCATTCTTCATCAACGGAAATTTAAATGGTGAATCATATCTTGAGTTACTCAGGGAAGGGGTTGACCCACGTATTACAACAATAATAGAAAATGATGATAACCTTTCCGAAGATTTACTGGTATTTCAACAAGACGGAGCTCCCCCACACTATGCTATGCCTGTCCGACAATTTTTAAACGAAACATTCCCCGCTCGTTGGATAGGTAGAAGGGGGCAGATGATGGAGTGGCCACCTAGGTCACCGGATTTAACACCCCTAGACTTCTTTTTATGGGGGTATTTAAAAACAAAAGTTTATGCTACCCAACCAGAATCTCTGGATGATTTACGAGAGAGGATAGAAAATGAATGTCGACAATTAAATCCAGCCGTATTAAGCAATGTCAGATAGGCATTTCAAAATAGATTATACCATTGTATGGAAGTGAATGGTACTCATTTTGAACACTTATTGTAACTTCATAATAAATAGCACAGTTAAAAAGATTAAAGAGTTTGAACTGTTGTACAACCCATTTTAGTACAGGCAAATAAGGTGAAAGTAAATAGTAAAAGTAAAATTTGTGCTCTTAAAAGAAAAATTGTTTATCTCATAAACTAACCACTTTAACCTACAAGTATTATACATTTTTGTAATCAGCTCAAAGTGGAGTATCCAAATTTTACATAAAAAATATGAAAAGTAATTTAAAAAAATAAAGGGGATGCTGCTAGGGGTGAGGGGGTGGCTTTTCCAGTAAGTTTAAATAAGCCATAATGCTTGTCCCTTCCAACATAAATTGACGTGTTTTTGGATTTTTTCTAAATACCAGTATTACAAAAGTTATTAAAGGTGGATACTTTTATCTGAAAAGCACTGTATATATTTTTTTTTTCAGTAACTCTCTTTATCACCATATCAAATATTGTTTTCCAGGCTTTCTCGCTAGCTGTCATTTCATGGATGACATTTTCTGGTGATGGTACGCTTATATATGTGTTCTTCCTGCCATCTTTGACAATCAAAAAAAGTGTGATCTGCAGTATCTCCCACATTATGACCATCCATGTTTTCTATATTGAACCAAACTATAAAATTTTGAATTAATCTTTTTGTCCTCTATCCTCTGTCTGTCATACTGGCCCATCTTCTTTGATGTATGATATTTGCTAGTAGTCTTTAATAGCTAAGTACATTTGAATCGATTTTGGTTGTCAAAATAGTTCCTTGACGGTTCGGTATTGGTCAATCCTCACTTTTACATTTCAAAAACTTAATATTCGAAAAGAAATATTTTTTCCATCAAACATAACTATATATATATAGTTTATTTGAAGCAGTGTTTAATTTAATTTTTAGCGTGCAAACTACAAACGGTAATTAGATTATCCTCTAAATCCGTAAATGCATTTATGCATTTCTGTCCTCCCTACGATCATTAGAAAGTTAATTTCGCACCTCGCAGGCTTTAATAACGTAATCCCAGCCGCTATCCCATAGATTATTAGTTTTAGATATTCATTTGACATTCCTCGCTTCGTTCTGATGAGGATTGTGAACAGAAAAAGGCTTTTTTAACAGTATAGGGATGATACATACCTCACGCCGGAAGGGTTACACTCATATTAATGGCGCAAATCGAACAGTTTCGCTGAATGTGTCGATTGATTTAGTTTTTAGATTGAAATTTGGAACTAAAAGTACATACATTTTATTTGGAAATGATCGCGATCATTCCGCATATGAAATATCAGATTAGTCTTGTATAATATAGTTTGAATCACTACGAGTCTGATTTAATATATTCTCAAAGTACCGATCCTTACACAACTCAAAAGACCGAAGCCAGTTACCTTTTGGAATGCTCTCAACATATTGATGAATTGATTAATCTATGTTATCCTCCTTCATGATATGTTGACCACGTATATGTTGCCGTGTCAGGCAAATAGGATGAATGTTCAAGACTTATATTTATATATTTATTTCACCTACTCTCCATATGTTTATGTAGTCAGTAATCTTCCGCGGAAACGCCCGTCAGGTATTACTTCACGAGGGAGTCATTAGCTAATTTGATCTTCCTTCCCTGCATCCAACAATTAATGCTAGTTGGCTGGAGGTTCAGGGGCTCTGCTTGTTCTTCGTCATCGTCGATTGGACACGAACCAATCTTCTATGTTCAGTATAGGGTGCTTGCTGTTACATAGCCTCGCGCTCCGAGCTTTGTGTCAGTTATGAAAAGTCCTACTACGCTTCTCGCGTCGCAGGTCCTGGAAAACTATTGTGGGGATGTTTGTCGTTGCTTTTTATTTATCTTCGGAGCTAAGCATATTGCTTCGATCATGGTCTCAGATGTGGTGCATGCTTCCAGCTGATGTCGGTATATCTCAAATCTTGGACACTCAAAAAAGACACGTTCCGCATTTTCGTCTGCTTCGTTACAAGCTGGGCATTCCGGGACCTTCTTGGACTTTTATTTGTAAAGGTATGCTCGAAAGCACTCTTGTCTAGACAGCATTTGTGTTAGGTAGTAGTTAACACTGCCGTGCTTGCCCTGTATCCATTTATTCACGTTGACATGTAAAATTTTCATAATAATTCTTGTTCACATAAAATGAGGTGGAGGTTTTCGGTTTAAACTTATGGCGGTGCATTGACGTCAATGTACGTTTACAATATTCTTGTGTGTTTATTTGCTTTTCTGTTATAAAATATCTTTTAAAACTTGTATGTTGTGTATAGTACCTCAATGTTTGAAGATTTCATTTGAAAAAAACTGAGTAAGCATTTAATTCGCATGTCGATAGCGATAAAATAAAATAGTGATATCTTGCTCGAAGAAATACTTTGGTGTAAGTATAAATATCATAACTATAACTATAAATTAGAAAATAACCTATCAAGTGGCAATATAGGTACACTATTAATAAAAAAACTAAAAATTCAGCTCGTTTGGGTGCCCGGTCACTTGGGCAACAAAGGCAACGACGAAACGGATTCACTCGCCAGACTGAGATCGACGAACCCACCAATGGGCTCAGAACCCAGACAAAAGCGTTGCCATTTCGTCCCTCGGCGTTCTACTCTCAAAACCAGCTCGACAGAGATGGATAGAGACCTATATAGCTGGACCTCGTGCGTATTACACCAAACAACTGCTCCAATTGAACAGTTGCGAAATCCGACACTAGACAGGCGCTAAATCCGACTAGTGACTTGACTTCTAGCCGGACA